>NC_079418.1:1504269-1581769 GCF_026213295.1 Gadus chalcogrammus | reverse complement strand
AATAAACCTTTAAACCTCACCCGGTAGTCTCTTTATGTATTTAGTTAAAGTACTCAATAGGTTAATGTACTGAAGATGTGCTTAATAAACCTTTAAACCTCACCTGGTAGTCTCTTTATGTATTTAGTTAAAGTACTCAATAGGTTAATGTACTGAACATGTGCTTAATAAACCTTTAAACCTCACCCGGTAGTCTCTTTATGTATTTAGTTAAAGTACTCAATAGGTTAATGTACTGAAGATGTGCTTAATAAACCTTTAAACCTCACCTGGTAGTCTCTTTATGTATTTAGTTAAAGTACTCAATAGGTTAATGTACTGAAGATGTGCTTAATAAACCTTTAAACCTCACCTGGTAGTCTGTTTATGTATTTAGTTAAAGTACTCAATAGGTTAATGTACTGAAGATGTGCTTAATAAACCTTTAAACCTCACCCGTCAGCGATACACAACACGACTTACCTCATTTAAGCGACCTTGGGTACTATAAAAGGAGCCATATAAATGATTATTATCATTAATTAATTCACCACAATGTATTCTGCGAGGTCAACGTTAAGTACCTGTGCGGTCACTTTTCATTCTTAAAGCGGTTACACACAGCGTGGATCGCCTCCCCCAGTGGTTGGTGATATAAATAACTCAGAGTGGGACCTCTGAGCACGACGCTGTGATCTCTGCCTCGCTGCCACAGGGGGGGGGGGGGGGGTTTGATGACAACAATAGCATAACAACATGTGTGCGTGTGTGTGTGTGCGTGTGTGTGATAATGTGTGTGTCTAAGAGAAAGACTATGGGTGTGTGTGTGTCTAAGAGAAAGAGATTGTGTGTGTATGCGTGCAAATGTGTGTGTCAGAGAGAAAGTCTGTGTGTGTGTGCTGGTGTGCGTGCGTGCGTGCGTGCGTGCGTGCGTGCGTGCGTGCGTGCGTGCGTGCGTGCGTGCGTGCGTGTGATAATGTGTGTGTCTAAGAGAAAGACTATGGGTGTGTGTCTAACAGAAAGAAATTGTGTGTGTATGCGTGCTAATGTGTGTGTCAGAGAGAAAGCCTGTGTGTGTGTGTGTGTGTGTGTGTGTGTGTGTGTGTGTGTGTGTGTGTGTGTGTGTGTCTAAGAGAAAGATGAAGAAAATATATTTCTTTCAGTTTGTTGCAGATGAGAAAGCCTGTGTGTGTGTGTGTGTGTGTGTGTGTGTGTGTGTGTGTGTGTGTGTGTGTGTGTGTGTGTGTGTGTGTGTGTGTGTGTGTGTGTGTGTCTCAGAGAAAGAATGTATGTTAATGTTTGTGTGTGAGCAGCACCCTGATCCTGTATGTAAGTCTGCGCTGCTTGTTTCTTTGATGCAACACATTAATAAATGTAGCAGAGGCTGAGAATAGCGCTGTGGTTCTATCCAGAGATTACTGCTACTGCTGCTCTTATCTGACACACTTACTGGGACCACAGCCGCGCTGGCAATTAACATGAGCTGCACTGGGGTGCATCTTTTGGTTTGTAACACAACACTGTACCACAACGCTGTATGTGTAACACAACACTGTACCACAACACTGTACCACAAAGCTGTATGTGTAACACAACGCTGTACCCCAAAGCTGTATGTGTAACAAAACACTGTACCACAACGCTGTATGTGTAACACAACACTGTACCACAAAGCTGTATGTGTAACACAACTCTGTACCAGAACACTGTATGTGTAACACAACGCTGTACCACAACACTGTATGTGTAACACAACACTGTACCACAACACTGTATGTGTAATATGGATGGGCATTCGATTAAGTTGTCTTAGTCGATCGTCGGGAGAATTAACGATCAATCGGTCGATTAATCGTTAATATTCTACATTAAAATAAAAAATAAAAATTATATTAAAAGTAAAATAAATACAAATGCAGAGTTTTCTCCTCATTGGGATCTTTATTATTAGATGAACAACTCAGTTAAACCAGATCCGTTCAATAGTTATGCGCTACTCTGCTCTAAGCAACGGAGCATGCAGCTCGAAGCCGGTGCTCATAAACATAACAAAAAATAAACACAACCCTAGTTTCTTCCCAAAATAATAACAATAATAATATCAAAAAAACAATCATGTTATAACTTAACCAACCAGTCTACGGATTTTTGTTCAGAAAGATGAGCATGTTGACATGCTCTGGGGTCAGACGCGACCGCAGCCTGGTCAGTCCAGCCGCCAAAAACACCCGCTCTGAGGGGACCGACATTGCCGTTTTGCACAAATACCTCCGTGCTAACTTGGCAAGGCGTGGGAACAACTTTCCACAATCCAGGGGCTCAGAAAGTTCTTTATTTCTGCTTCGATGCTAACCTCGCCTTGAGTGGTAGGCCTATAGTGGTCCCCAAGAAGTCATTTTTTAAATCGTAATGGTCCCACACCGGACTTCGCCGTGGTCTCGTCCGCTTCATGATTACATCGCCGTGTTCCAATATCCATACTATCGGTACTTACTAGTCTAAGTTTGAATACGTAGGGCGTTCTGATTCAGATCAGGCGAAAATAAGTGTACTGAAAATGGCCAAATCGCGAAGTGTGTGGCGATGTACACTTTTCGTACACAAGGGCAGCCATCCTAGCTACGTAGCGGAAGAGTGGCGGAGCCAGGCTGAGCCAAAGTAGGCGCATTTTCCACATAGCCTGCATTAATAGTCATTTTGTAGTTTTTATAGTTTTTATAGATTTTTATAGCTGCTAGGCGTAAAGAGTTCACCGTTCAAAGCGGGATGTTTATTGCGGGGGAGGAGCCGCAAATTTAAATATTGCCCCCGTGTGGTAAAATGTTTAATTGCACACTGCATTAGTTCAATCGATGAAAAATGTACGTAATCGACGAAATTCTTAATGATCAATTAGTCGATCGTTGATTAATCATGCCCATCCCTAATGTGTAACACAACACTGTACCACAACGCTGTATGTGTAACACAACACTGTACCACAACGCTGTATGTGTAACACAACAATGTACCACAACACTGTATGTTGTGGCGTCCCGCCCCTTAAACCTCGGTCCGGACGGACCCGAGGTATCATCCTGGACGGCAAATACTACCATCACCCACCAGCCGGCGACGGAGAGCACCCGTTGAACCCCAATCAGCGAGATGGGAGACACCTGGCTGGACAGCCAGGAAGACACTATAAAAGAAACTCGGGAGCAGACAAGGGGGGAGAAGGAAGCGCTTGGGTCCCCGAGCGACTAGATGCTCATGGAGGCCCTAGAGACCGCGATTGTGTTATTTGGAGAAGATGAATGCAATAAATGCAGAGTGCGGCTTAAACCTTGTTAACGTGTGATTCATACCTGGAACCCGGCACATTGGGGAGCGGGTTACCACAATGTGTAACACAACAATGTACCACAAAACTGTATGTGTAACACAACACTGTACCACAAAGCTGTATGTGTAACACAACACTGTACCACAAAGCTGTACGTGTAACACAACAATGTACCACAAAGCTGTATGTGTAACACAACACTGTACCACAAAGCTGTATGTGTAACACAACAATGTACCACAACGCTGTACCACAAATCTTTATGTGTAACACAACACTGTACATGTAACGCAACAATGTACCACAAAGCTGTACCACAAAGCTGCACGTGAAACACAACGCTGTATGTGTAACAACACTGTACCAAAAAGCTGTATATGTATGTGTAACACAATGCTGTACCACAAAGCTGTAAGGTACAGGTGTACACGTAAGACAAGGTGGTTACTTAGTGCTACTAAGTGGTATAAGAGGGATACTAACTGAAACCAGGGTCTGCCTATTAGCTGGAGTACTAAAATACCAAAGCACCACTTGGCGTTCCCCAACTACATCACTCAGTGGTGAATAAGTGGTTGCTAGGGTACTACTTTATGTTCTCCAACTGCACTAAGTTCCAGCCCCCCAGGGCAGCGATTCTAAGGCTCACTTGGTTCCACGTCGGCGCAACGCAACGCAACGACCGCGCAGACACTTCGCCGGGGTTGCGAACCTGTTCTGGTTCTGCGTTTGGTTTTAATGAGCGGACCAATCACAGCCCTTGCTGCTGCGCCGCCGTGACAGAAGGTTACCATTTTTGGGAGGCGCACGTCCGCCCCTGGCGGTGGACGCAAGGACATAAGGGGGCATTGTGTTAACGTGGAACCATAACTGAGCCCTTCTCCCCCCCCCCCCCCGGTGAGAGACAGAGAGCCGGCCGACCGCATCACTCAGCCTCTTTCTGCTCTGACAACACGCCCACGCCCCCCCCCCCCCCCCCCCCCCCCTCCACACTCCACCTGAGGCCCGCGGACACGCCCCCTCACTGTGTCATCAGCTGAATGTCAGGAGGTGGGCGTCACCACCCCCCCCCCACAGCACTCTGCTCCTGATGGCTGAACTCTGAGAGCTGGTCCATTAGATGAATCAGTGGTGAAATGTGGAGTGCACACTGATGCACCCCTCTTACGCACTTATTGTGATTTGTACGTCCTGACACTTAATGTACACACTTATTGTATGTTGTATGTCCTGGTACTTAATGTACACACTTATTGTGTGTTTGTATGTCCTGGTACTTAATGTACACACTTATTGTATGTTTGTATGTTCTGGTACTTAATGTACACACTTATTGTGTGTTTTTATGTCCTGGTACTTAATGTACACACTTATTGTGTGTTCGTATGTCCTGGCACTTAATGTACACACTTATTGTATGATGTATGTCCTGGCACATAAAGTACACACTTATTGTATGTTGTATGTCCTGGGGCATAATGTACACACTTATTGTGTGTTTGTATGTCCTGGCACATAATGTACACACTTATTGTGTGTTTGTATGTTCTGGTACTTAATGTACACACTTATTGTATGTTGTATGTCCTGGCACATAATGTACACACTTATTGTGTGTTTGTATGTTCTGGTACTTAATGTACACACTTATTGTGTGTTTGTATGTCCTGGTACTTAATGTACACACTTATTGTGTGTTCGTATGTCCTGGCACTTAATGTACACACTTATTGTATGTTGTACGTCCTGGGACTTAAAAACAGTACTTAGCGTGGTGTAGCATCTTACCCTAGCTATCTTTGATGTATACGGAGAATGGGTTAACCTAGTGATGGTCAGTGCTTGGCACTTGGTTCTATGAACATCCTTACTGTACCAACAAAGATATATTGTTGTTTCTCTTTCTCCTGACAAATGTAGTTATTGTAAGGCGCTTTGGATAAAAGCGTCTGCTAAACGCCCTGAATGTAAATGTAAATGTCTGAAATTTACATTTATTTTAAGACATCTGTTCTTCTGCTTTAACATGCAGTGATCAAAATGGCTTCTGACCCCCTTCTTCACATTAATGCATCATTAACATACAGTACATTATATCGTATATTTAGGTTGGTGTCTTCGTTAATCTCCTCTGCATCCTCCACCCGTATGCATTCCAAGCATTTAAACGCTTACATAACAGACGTTCACACCAAATAACCAGCAGAATACATCAAATGTTGAAACGTGAAAATATGAAAGCTTTTAAAATAACGCCTGATTGAATCACTTTATATACCAGACTTATTTTGGTTAATTAAAAAACAAAGACATCGAACTCTTTCCTTTAATTAGTCGAACAGTTCATCTTAACATTTGTCAATGTTCGCTCCAGAATCCATGAAATGTGTTTTGCAAGTAATGTGAAAGCTTTTAAACATAACTCCTGGTTAAATCACTTATCACTGGACTTGGTTTGGTTATTTAAAAGCAAAAAAGATATTGCATGCTGTCTGGCTGGGGGCTCACTGGTGGCTTGGTTTCGCTGAACCTCTCCTTCACATGGAACACGTTGGGCCATGCGTCAAAGAGAGTGGGCCGTTGCAGCTCTGTGGTGTTCGTGTGGAACGTGCTAATAGTCAGTGGTCCGTAGACAACCCCTAGGCACCCAGTTCCAACTATGACCCACCCCAGGTCTAACCTCTGTGCGTAAGGCAGGTTGTGAGGGCGTGTTTACAGACTTCATGCACCCTGATAATGTCCCGTCAACAGAAGCATAATGGGGGCTTGTGGGTCAATGTCTGGGATGAGCTGTGCCACTGACCTTAGATGAGCATGGTGAGAGCTACTTCAGGGGTCGGAATCTCCTCTCTGGTGTTCGGTATGTCGTTACATTCTATGAGGCTTGGCAACGGGACGCGAACAGTACCATCCAGAGACTCCACTTCATAGCCACTGGCCCTTCTGCCTGCTGATTGCTTCACTCCAGCACATGTTCTTAGTGTGTAAGGAGCACTTGGACTTTGGTCGTTGAACATGTCAAAGAACTGTGGGCGAACCAGTGACCTGTTGCTCTGCTCGTCAATGATCGCATACAGTTTCACGGCTTTTTCTCTGTGGCCGGCTGGAAACACTTTGACGAGGCATATCTTGGAGCAGGAGCGGCCTGTGAGTTCCCCACCACAGACTTTCGTGCATTTGTTGGTGACCTGAGACTGTGGTGAAGCTCCAATCCCCTCCCCGCCGTGCTCAGAAGCAGGGTCAGCCTCAGGCCAGGGTGCGGGTCCAGGGTGAAGCGCTGTGTTGTGCCTGTCGCTCTCTTCTGTTTCTGCTCTCTGCTCCCTCCTGGCCCTTATCTCTCCTGCCTCTGCTCTTTGTCTCTGTCCTGTGCTGTCTCTTCTAAATCTGTCAGAGCTTCTCTCTGCATTTCTATCCGACACCTAAATCATGGATCCGATTGGCTGGTCTCCCAACGCTATTGATCAAATTTTCTTGACGAGAAAACTGGGCAAAGGAGAGCCCGCCTGCCCTGACGGAACATTCTCAGCGGGGTACACGATGGACTCCTGGAAGGAGTGGAGGCCTTTGTGTCTCGCCATACTTTCCGTCGAGGATGTTGAAGACGTCTACATAATTGGGATTATGATAACAGGATTCCTGCTGTTTGGAGTTTGCGGGCTCCTGTTCTATTGCAAAGCTAGGAAGGCGATGGCAGCATGTTCGGCTATTGAGAAGCTGCCCGTCATTGTTGGATTGTACCGGGCTGCCGACACACAGACTCATGCGATGTGCGAACAAAATCGCAAGTTGGATACCATTCTGGTGAAGTTGGATCGGGCTTTAACGGGCCACCGAAATTCGGCTAATTCTGCTTTTTTTGGAATCTGGAATACTGCAGAGAGTATCAGAGAGACTTAAGGCTGGCGAAAATTGCAGAGTCGGCCTGACCCAAAGCAATCGTTATCTTTATTCGGCTCCCCCACTTCGGCCTTGGAAGGCTGATATCTCTCCACTCGCCTGGTTGTTATGCAGACAGATGCTCTGCCCCCCCCCGTCCCCCCCCCTATCCTCCTCCTCCCGTGAACTTTGTCTCAGGATCACAACTCTTCCTGGTCGTCTCCACGGCAACGGTCGTGTCCTCGTCACCAGCATCAAACGGGAGAGAGACACTTTTGAGTCTGGGTGGAGATGGAGTCCTTGGGCTCACACACACACATACACACAAGACACATAACACACACACCCCCTGGACTCGCCGCCTTCTGGACTCCCTCCCCCTCTCCGTCCCTCGTTACAGTACAGTATGCCGTGAGTGATGCGACGCGCCCGCTGGCTGCGACCTCCCCCGGGGTCTGAGCTGGCACACCTCCCCTCCCCGACACCCTTCCCCCCTCCCACATGTGTTTGTGATGTTTTTGATAGCCCAGACAGTCTCTCCGTCCTGTCTCCCCACACTGTCTTGTATGTTTCTTGGATGAGATGTAACTGGTAATAATTTCACTGCTCCGGCAATGACAATAAAGTATACATTCATTCATTCATTCATTCATTCATTCATTCATTCATTCAAAACACTGGACATTGAGTTGGCAGTTCTTTGCTATGTGAGATGAGGAAGAGAGACATTTAAAGCACACATTGTTTTCTCTGAGGAACGTTTTGCGCTCGTCAATGGGCTTCTCTCTGAATGCCAGTTTGTCGCCGTCGTCGTATCTTGTTGGAGGCTCACCCGTGTCAGATGTGGCTCTGGATGACAGCTCTGTCTTGTGGACGGACACTTCCCGCTGTCTGTTCGGCTTCCACGCTGTCTTCTCTGTTCTGGGGGTCATGTCTGTGTAGCCGATGAGGCTGAAGCTTGGGTCATTTGCAATGCGAGCCTGCTGGCTTACAAAATCGACAAAGACGCCAAAGGGACGATAGCTCATCTGGTTTTGACGCTTGTAGGGTGCACCAGCGATCACCCACTTGTAGGGTGCACCAGCGATCACCCACTTGTCCCGGAGACGAGACGGGAGTTTCTGTACAATTGGGTTGACGCCTCTCGCCGTGTCAAGGAAAGCTAGGCCTGGTAAGTCTTCTTCAGCTTTGGCAGCCTGCAGTTCCTTCAGTAGATCACTTAGCTTTGTCAGCTTAGGTCCATCTTGGCTCATTATTTCTGGAAAGCTGTCAATGCGTTTGAACAGAGCATTTTCTATTGCTTCAGCTGAGCCATATGTTAGCTCGAGCCTTTCCCATGCCATGGCCAGTCCTGCTTCTGGCCGATTGATGTGTATGGCTCTTATCTGTTCAATATGCTTGGCTGACTCCTTCCCGAGCCACTTTAGTAGAAGATCCATCTCCTCGCTCGGTTCCAGGTTTAAGCCGCTGATGGCGGTCAAAAAGGAACACTTCCATGCTCTGTAGCTTTGGGGTTTGTCATTGAAGTGAAGCAAACCTGTAGCCACAAGCTCACGGCGGGCCAGACACCTGACAAAGTCATTTATGTGTGAACTGACGTCATTGGAGTCTGGCGGTATGGCGTGGCATGCGGGAGAAGTGTTGTGATTTTGTGGTTTGAAGTGGTGTGCAGGAGTAGCATGCTCACCGCTGGACTTGATTTGAGGTAGACGAACGTCTCCAGGCAACCTGTTGAATGGCTCGTGGCTGTCCTCGTATTCGCTGATGTAAGGCGGCTGTGAGACGATGTGCCACACACACACACACACACACACACACACACACACACACACACACACACACACACACACACACACACACACGGACACATACACACACACACACACACACACACTTTAATTCTGAATCCCTTTCTTCAAGTTGAACAAGCAAATACTGCTGTGAGCGTTGTGAGGCTTCTAAAGGAACAGAGTCTATGTTCAGGTCACAACTATGTCTCTCAGTCTTTACATCAGCAGCAGCTTCAAATGTCTCTGCTTCAGCAATGGCGGCTGCAGCCTCTTTTTTATGTTTGAGCATTTGTAAAGACACTTCCAACTTAGCTTGTTGTAGCCTCAGATTAGCTTCCTCTTCAGCATAGGATAGGCGTGCCTTTGCTGCTTCGGCTCTTGCTGGGTCTGCTGCAGACCCCGCTGATGATGAACTTGATCTCTGCCCTGTGTGGGTTCTTGTGTGTTGCTGTATTACCATGCAAACTCTCCTCTGTAGCCCTTGGCTGTAGAGAATGCTCTGTTGATCGCCCACTAGATGCGTATTCCGAAGTCATGTCGGCTGGCTTCCAACTTGTTCTGCTTTATCTCGCTTGCTCTATAGCCGTTGTTTCACTGTGCCGTCCTCGGTATGTCTACTAATACCCTGAGGGCCAGCTAAACTCTTTCCCAAAACACTTGGACTCTGCAGACGTATTTCTCACTTCCACAGGTTTATTGGAAGCATATGGGAAAAGGTGAATCTGCAACACACAAATAAAAAGGCAGAGAAATCTGAAATTCCATTTGTACTCATCTTAAAAAAAATAAGCAAGAATATTTACGTAAACAACATTATTTTTGGTCATTACAAACACTATTAGCGTCGTCAAATGTGTGACCTAACATGGTATTCGTGTAGCCGTAATACATTTGAACTAACTTTATATGAAAACGACCTTACACCACTGTCAAAGTAGTGATGAATACTTTAAATTTAAATCAAATGCAAAGAATACATACAACGATGCTATGTAAAGCACAAGATGTTGACAGATTCAATTCAATTGTTCTGGATTAAACAGATTTTAATGAACCGCTGAACCAGCTAGACGCGACAGAGGAAATGCATATGCCTGGAACACATTATAATTCTGTAATGCTGACTAAATGTAAAGCATGTATTCTTTACCTGTAACATTAAACTTCTTACTCATAACAAAACATCTATACTGTACAAAATTATACGTGTATACGTACAGATTATACGCTAAAGGCTTGTTTTGAGTTGAGGTTTCAGGAAACGTGATCACATGAGAGTGTTAAAGGCACCCCAATAGATGAGAGGGTGAGAGTTCCCCAATAGATGAGAGTGTGAGAGATCCCCCAATAAATGAGAGGGTGAGAGTTCCCCCAATAGATGAGAGGGTGATAGTTCCCCAATAGATGAGAGGGTGAGAGTTCCCAAATATATGAGAGGGTGAGAGTTCCCCAATGGATGAGAGGGTTAGGTGTAGAGTGACCCAGATATAAGGTGGGCTTGTAGTTTAATGGAATGTTGGCAACGTATTTCCAAGAGGAAATTAAGCCGTCAGTGATTAAGCCGTTTCCCTTTGATTTACATTCAGGGTGTTTAGCAGACGCTTTTATCCAAAGCGACTTACAATAAGTCTGTTTGTAAGAAGAAAGAGAAACAACAATATATCTCTGTGTCGGTACAGTAAGGAGGTTCATAGAACCAAGTGCCAAGCACTAACCATTACTAGGTTAACCCATTCCCCGTGTACAACACTGATAGCTAGGATAAGGTGCTACACCATGCTAAGTACTGTTTTAAAGTGCCAGGAAGTAAAACATACAATAAATGCGTACATTATGTGCTAGGATGTACAAAAATACAATAAGTATGGCTATGCAGAGTCTAGAGAGAGAGTTAGGTTGTGGGATACCCGAGTATAATACTGTGTGGGACGCTGGCAAAATATTCCCCAGAGGGAATTAAGCTGTCAATGATTAAGCCGTTTCACTTTGATCCCTTCAGAGGACTGGGTGGTAGTGAGCCACCGACCCAGGAGGGGTAATATGGGTCCATCGAACCGGTCTGGACCAGAGTCAGGGTTCATCAGACCGGTTTAGACCAGAGTCAGGGTTCAGCAGACCGGTTTAGACCAGAGTCAGGGTTCATCAGACCGGTTTGGACCAGAGTCAGGGTTCAGCAGACCGGTCTGGACCAGTCTAGGGTTTATGTGGGTCCATGAGACCGGACTGGAGTGGGTTCAGGAAGGCCGGTTCTCCAACATGTTCTACAGAGGGAATCCGTGTGACCAGTAGACTGAGGAAACGCATGAAACAAACCTGATCTGAGCCGGAGATGGACAGAGCTGCAGACGGTAGGTCCTAATGAGGAAGACTCTGCACAGTGGAGCTGTGTGGAAAGGTCTCACTGGGAGGAGGAGAAGCTTGGCCAGGCCAGAGAGTTCATCTTCATCCAGATGGAGATGAAGGACTAAGTTGAAGATATAGATCGAAAGTGGAATCATTTGAAACATGATCTCTGGCCATGTTTTCAGCTCTTGTGCAATCAACCTGTCCCTCAGGTAAAGATAGAGGACACATTCTTCTCAGAGGTGATACGTTTGACTGATAAACGATGGTGACTCTCAGAAAGGAAACGAGACAACAGAACAGCAGATATAATGACAAGACTCACCGTTTAGCTAATCACAAACCACTTGGAGACCAACTTAAAGCCAAAGAGCGCTGATTGTTTTTAAGTCTAATTCTCTCTCTCTCTCTCTCTCTCTCTCTCTCTCTCTCTCTCTCTACCCCCCCAGGCTCCTCCATCAACCAGACCAACACCCCCTTCACCCCCACCCTGTGCAATGGCTCCTCCTCCTCCAACGACTCCGACTCCTCCGTCTACTGCTCCACCCTGGACGGCGCCGCCGCCGCCGGGGCCAGCGGCCCCTATAAGGCCGTGGAGATGTTCTTCATCGCCGTGGTGACCGGCTCCCTCAGCTTCGTCACGGTGACGGGCAACATCCTGGTGATGCTGTCCATCAAGGTCAACCGCCACCTGCAGACGGTGAACAACTACTTCCTATTCTCGCTGGCGTGCGCCGACCTCATCATCGGGGCGTTCAGCATGAACCTGTACACGGTGTACATGGTGGCGGGCTACTGGCCCCTGGGGCCCGTGGTGTGCGACCTGTGGCTGGCCCTGGACTACGTGGTGAGCAACGCCTCCGTCATGAACCTGCTCATCATCAGCTTCGACCGCTACTTCTGCGTCACCAAGCCGCTCAGCTACCCGTCACGCCGGACCACCAAGATGGCCGGGCTGATGATCGCGGCGGCCTGGATACTCAGCTTCGTGCTCTGGGCGCCCGCCATCCTGTTTTGGCAGTTTATCGTCGGCGAGAGGACGGTACCGTCCGGAGAGTGTTACATACAGGTACTGTTCAGTATATTAACAACGTACATAAAGGTATATAATGTATCACGCTCAGTAAGAGTTCATCATGGGCGAGAAGGCCGTGCCCTCTGGAGAGTGTTACATACAGGTAACAACGTATATCAACAACGTACATTAAGCTATATAAATGTATATTACTGTATCACTGTCAGTATGAGGTCATCGTGGGGGAGAGGACCCTTTATTAATGTATCTAGGTCAGTACTGTTTAAACTGTTATATAGGTATATTAATGTATCACGGTCAGTATGAGTTCATCGTGGGGAAGAGGACGGTGCCCTCTGGAGAGTGTTATACACAGGTTCCCTTTATTAATGTATCTAGTTCAGTACTGTTTAAACTGTTATGTATAAAGGTATATTAATGTATCACGGTCAGTATGAGGTCATTGTGGGGAAGAAGACCGTGCCCTCCGGAGAGTGTTACACACACGTTACCTTTATTAATGTATCTAGGTCAGTACTGTTTAAACTGTTGTATACAGCTATATTAGTGTATCACAGTCAGTATGAGGTCATCGTGGGGAAGAGGAGAGTGTTACATACAGGTAACCTTTATTAATCTACTAGTGTACATTAATGTATCACGGTCAGTATGAGTTTATAGTGAGGGAGAGATTAGTGCCGTCCAGGTAGTCTTTATTAATGTACATTAATGGAGGTATATTAACCACGCTTATTCACGTATATTAATGTAACACGTTTAGTATGAACTGTTTTAACAGTGAGGTCTGGAGAGTCATGTTAAGTTCAGCATGAGTTATATACAGGTAATGTTAATCAATGTATCTTAATGTGTATTCATCTATATAAATGTATTACAATGTATATTATTGTATCACGTTCAATACTGTTTCAACAGTTATGCACAGGTAACGTATATTAACATATATCAATGGGTATTAATATATCAAGTTCAGTATGTATTAGAAAGTCCAATTTAGACTTTATCTTGCCATCTGTTAGCAAGAACTTGGTAAGCCAACGTTCAATATGTGTTGTATTGGCAAGCAGACCAAAAGGTTCCAACTGTATTTATAAAGGTAAAAAAACAAACTAGTCTTTTAAAATCCATTCCTGAACATTGCTATTCATGGAGAGAGGAATTTGTGAGTCGCCTTTCTTTAAATCCATTTTCTGTATTTGATGAATTCATATGCAATTTAAAAGCAGTGATAACAAAGCACAAAATATCTCTCATAACAGACAAAAGAAAACTTAAAAATTGACGTCTTTAGCCAAGCAAATTCTTGTTTCTGTAAGGTGTATTCATTCCTTATTATTGAGCGTTACTATAATGAACTGCTCCCATCTTTCACAAACTTTAGTCTTAAATAAAAATCTTTTAGAGCAGCCTTAACATTGATTTGATGAAAAACAAACTCAGTGGCTGTGGTGTCTCTTTTCCTCCAATAAGAGGAGAGAGAGCCTGGGACGACCAATCAACAGACTCACCCAGTCAATCTCACCAATCACCGTCAATCCATTACTAACTGCCGGCAAAGATTACTCTTTAAACTGATCACCTTATCTGTCATATTAGCCTAGAGATGAAGCTAACACGTTATTAGCGATGGAGCTCACACGTTATTAGCGATGAAGCTAACACGATATTAGCGGTAAAGCTTACAAGTTATTAGTGATGGAGCTAACACGCTATTAGTGATGAAGCTAACACGTTATTAGCGGTAAAGCTTACAAGTTATTAGTGATGGAGCTAACATGCTATTAGTGATGGAGCTAACACGCTATTAGTGATGAAGCGAACACGCTATTAGCAGTGAACTATTATCAGTGGAAGACGCTGACCGAATGGAAAGACATCAGCTGAACATTCACCAAAGTTTGGTTCCTCATGGTTCTTGGTTCTCATTAGAACATGGTTCGACCTCATTAACATGTCATCCTCACTTCCTGTTTGTCTCTGCTCAGTTCCTGTCGAACCCGGCGGTGACATTCGGCACGGCGATCGCAGCCTTCTACCTGCCAGTCATCATCATGACCGTCCTGTACATCCACATCTCCCTGGCCTCCCGCAGCAGGGTGTCCAAACACAAGCCCGACAAGAAGGACAAGAAAGGCATCAAGTACGGACCGTTTACCTCCTTTACGCTAAGGTGGAGTCCAGCTTGTGACGCAACGTGTTAAAGTGCTTTTCGGAGTTCCACAAACGGAACCGCATCAGAACCGACGTTAACAAAGAGAACTTAAAGTCTGAATGTAAAGTCTGAACGAAACAAGAAAATAAAGTCTTAAAGTAAAGAGGACGTTAAGAGAATGTTAAGTCTGAATGTAAAGTCTGAAGGAAACATGAACGTAAAGTCTTGACTGTAAAGAAAACATTGAGAGAACGTAAAGGCTGAATGTAAAGTCTGAACGAAACAAGAACAAAAAGTCTGAGTGTAAAGAGAATGTAAAGTCTGAACCTAACAACAACGGAAAGTCTAAAGGCCCATTCACACCCTACGGTAAATACGGATAGGGACCGTTTCGTCCGGTCCCGGAGGTGTTTCGTCCGTCAATGGGTCCGTCGCCTCTGAGCTTACGAATCCAGAGTGCTCCGGGAGAAACGGAGCAATGCCACCGGAAATCGAGGCGGCAGTATAGAGTCAGAAGTCAGACCATTCGCGAAAATAGATAATAGTAGTATAATATCTGATATGTTAGGGTGACCATATTTTGATTTCCAAAAAAGAGGACACTCAGCCCGGCCACGAGATAGCCTACTTAAATGATACTCGCAGTTTACCCAAAGATTCCCTATAATTTTAATATATATATGTATGGATAGAATATTTTGTTATATTACAAAATAATATCTCTCAAAGACAGAAATTCAGATAGGCTTCATAGAGGTTATTGAACTTTCTTTATTATGCCTCAATTGTAAAAATAAATAAATATATATATATATAAATGTAAAATAAATGTAAAATCTCTGGAATAAAATAATGATAGAAATAATGTCTCTTCTTTGTTAGAAAAATGAACTAGTAAAATAATAGCTCTCTTTCAAATCTTAGTGGACAAATAAATAAATAAATAATATGAAATAATGTTCTAAATGATACCTCTTCTGCATTAGAAAATCCAACTTTAACAATATATTTCTCACTAAATGTTCAGTGTAATGTAAAATAATAAAAAGTACCCTCACAAGATATTACTTACAAAAAACAAATATATTATTAACAAAAAACATATGGATATTAACAAAATAGATATTAACAAAAAACAAAATCTTTAGTTATCTTCTTCATCCTCCTTGTCTACCCATCCATATTTTGCAGTAGAGCTGATCTTTCCCAGCAGTTTTCGGTTGCTCAACATGTAAGCATGAAAGTCTTTGCAAGAATATTCCTTCAAATTGTATTTCACAAATAGAATCCCTTTCAGTGATGCAACAGAGAGCTGGTTCCTCTCCTTTGTCCACTGGCACTGCATCAGTGAGAAAACCCTCTCAACATTTGCATTGTGAGAGGGAAGTGCAAAGACAAACTGCAATCTTCAGTAGTTCTGAGTAACATGCAATGCTTTTGGCCTTCTCAAAATATTTGGTCCATTTCTGGTGCACCTGCAGGCCAATGAACTCCTCATCACTGTTGCACCTTTCTGTGAATTTCTTCAGATTGGTGACCTGGTCAAAACACTTGACATCATCAATTGGCACCCCCTTCTCTCCAAGGTACTTGTTGCAGGCCTCCACATCATTCCAATCTGGTGGCTCACTAAGATCCATCCACATAAATGTCGAGAACTCTTCCATGGGAGTCATCCACTTCTCCAGATACTCCAGACATGCACTGTACAGGCCCTGCACATCAGCACAGAACTGGTCACAGCCCTTACCAAGTCCGTCTCTGCGCTTTTCTGCCAGTAGTCCCTTAACTTTAAGGGACATGAAGCTCTTGCTCTTGCGTTCAAGAAGAATGGTGTGGACGCTGTTCAGTATTTTCTTCACCTCCATAATGGAGTTGTTCTCCTTTTCCATGGCTTGAATGTGGGTGTGGAAGACGGACATGAATGAGTGCATGTGCCAGAGGTAGATCTCACTGAAGTCGTTTTCGAAAAACTTCTTTATCACTATGGGAGGCTTTTCTTGAGACAGAAAGAATGCTTTTAAAGCTGGAAACATCTGTATCATCCTCTCAATGCCTGGGAACAATGACAGCCACCTTGTTTTGCTGTGAGAAAGCATCCTTCTGTACTCGATGTCAACAAAATCACAGTACTGCTTCAGATTCTCAGTGCGCACAGTGTAAATGTGGAAGTACTGGTAGATTTTGAACATGATATTCTCAAGGTCAACATCTATTGTGTCTGCCCCATGATGAACACAATTATTCAATATGTGTGCTAGGAAACCCACACCGATCAGAGTATTTTTCTGCAGCAACGTCTTCAAATTTGCAAACACATTATTTCCCTCTTCATTTCGTCGGATTCCTCCAAAATTTGTGTTGCAGTTGTCGCCAGTAAATGCAATGCATTTTTCAGACAAATTGTTTTTTGCCAGTGTTTCAGTGAGGTATTTTGCAATGGTTTTTGCTGTCTCATTAGGTGTGTCTTTAACCTCAATTAATTTTGTTTGCACACCACCTTTCTTCCAGTCAAAGTACTGGATTATGATTGGGAATATTTTCACTGCTCCGTGGTTACTCCCGTCTGTAGAGACACCACAGTACTGGATTTCTTTGAGTGCTTCAAGTGCAACTTCAACCGAGTGGGGCGCTATAACACCGTTCACAATGGCTTCGGTCTTAGTGCGGGCACTACTTAACTTCTTGGCAGTGTCAGAGTCTGGAAATGTCGTTTTTAACAAGACACTAGTGCAATCCATAGACCTGTAGCTGTGGTGGTGTTTAACAGTATGAAATGCCAACGCACCCTCCGCTGCATTTACAGCATCCTCTGTTTTTCCAGGTTTCACAAAGAATTCAGTCAACTTTGCTGAACTACTCTCACATCGCACTGCCTTTTTATGCTTCTCTGTGTCCATATGAGCTGTGAGGTCCCCGGCACCTTTATTGGACACGGACACATATGTACAAGCTTTGCACACGGTGCACTCAGCCTCCCATATGTCCCGACCGGGTCGGTAAACTGGGAATTTTTTTCGCAGTTCATCTGTGAATGTGCATTTGCGCTTTGGCATCTTGAACCCTTCAGCTGCACCGCCGGTGTCTGCTGCTTTTCTTCTGTTTTGGAAATCCGCCCACAGTAAGGTGACCAGATTTCTGAAATGAAAATCTGGGACATTTTCAATGCGGCGGTGAAAAAACATTAAATATTAACATTATGAAATAAAAAATGGTAGTAGAAAGTACTTTTTCATGTATTTTAACCAGCTTTTATTACACAAAAGGACCTGGTTAATAAATCAAAATATCAGCACCCACAAATATCATGCATTAGTAGCGCACAGCAGTGTCAAAAACACAAATGTAGAATACTTTAGAAAAAACATCTCTCTTCCAAAGTTAAGTGCCATGTGCAAAGACAGGTGCCAGACCAGTAGCTAGTAAATATCATTCAAGATGTAATTAATAATAATTACCAAGTCATAACATATGAGTATATTAATATTATACATGACTCAGGGCATCAGCTAATCAGATGGTCTGCATTTATAACTACTACAGTCATTAGTTACCCACACAGCCCGACACAAAATAAAGAAGTTAGCCTAACACACACAACTATCAACCATTGATTATTATTATTTTTAACAGAGTCTCATGTTCCTATGCCTACAGGAAAATCACATGTTACCAAAGCAGTCTTCCACCTCCCCCTCTTCCAAAACAGGGCCACATACAATGTCATCACCTGGTAATCTCATGCTAACGTTAACGTTACAGCGTCACTAATGACAGATATGAAAACATTGTCATAATGTTAACGTCCACTGACTTTTATAACGTTACGTTAGGTCTTCAATTCAGACCTAACGTCCAAGTCTACTGCCAATTCACACAAAATAAATAAGTTCATATACACAACATACCATTTATGACCGCTGGTCTTCTTTTCTTTCCTTTTTGCCGCCTCTAGATTGTTGTTGTTGACGCTGGCGCGTCTGGTCGTACGTCCTGATTAACGTCTGTACGTCATACGATGTCTTCTCTGGCGATGCGTTAAATGGCTACTGTAATAACGCTAACTCACAATGACAACCGGGGGAGGGGGGGCACACACATATACACACATATACACGCACAGAAGGAAAACCGGACATTATCATCAATTAATAAAAAAAAAACGGACGCCCCGGACGGGACGTAAAAAGTGGACATGTCCGGGGGAAAAGAGGACGTTTGGTCAGCCTATGATATGTATATATATTGTATTTAACATTTTATACTTATATTATACTATATACCTGACCTTTTTATTTCATTGTTCCCCTGCTTTGGCAATAAGTTGTAACTGGTCATTTAACATCATTTTAGGAGATAATCTGCGGGTTGGTGCGGGGTGTCACATGCCACCGCACACTTTTTGCACTTTTCTTTGCAGATTTCGGGTGACACAAAGCAAAATCATCTCTACAGATGTCATGTTTGCGATTGTCGATGCCTTTAATTTGTGAAATAACAGTCACTGCCCTCTAGAGGATTTATTGCGTAACATCCATAACAACGCTGAAACCAGACGGAGGTATGAAGGGTAGTCCCGGAGGCAACGTTTGGGGCGGACGGACGAATTTCGTCCGGATCCGGAGGCATGAATCGGCCTTTAAAGTAAAGAGAGCATTAAGAGAACGTCAAGTCTGAAGGAAACAAGAATGTAAAGTCTGAGTGTAAAGAGAACTTAAAGGCTGAACGTCAAGTCTAAACGTGAAGAAAACGTAAAGGCTGGATCTCAGCAGATGCCACTTATTCTCACTATCACAAACCAAGTCAGAGTAGGCCACCACCATGTGGATATGTTCTGATCATTTATAAACACACATTTTAACTTTCACTCAATTAACTTTCACTCAATTCCCCAGAACCCCGAGTCTGTTGAAGAGTCACCTGTTGAAGCAGAACAACAACAACGACGCCACTCCCCAACCCAGCCCCCTGCCCATCAACAAACCCGGCCTGGAGCCCGACTCCACCGGGGGTGCCGGGGAGCTGAAGAACGGCAAGATCGAGGAACCGAACCCAGCGGAACCAGCTCCACCGTTAGCCCAGCCAAGCCCCGCCCCTACACAGGTGAGGTACACCTCCAGCCCAGCCCCGCCCCTACACAGGTGAGGTACACCTCTAGTCCAGCCCCGCCCCCACACAGGTGAGGTACACCTCTACCCCAGCCCCCACACAGGTGAGGTAAACCTCTAGCCCAGCCCTCACACAGGTGAGTAGAGCTGGGACGACTAGTCGACATAATCGACTTCAAAAATTCGTCAACATGAATAATTTGCGTCGACGCGTCGCCTCAACCCCCTCTCTCACTCCAGTCGTGGCGGTAAATATGCACCAGAACGCTAGTCGCGAATCGTTTAAATTCATAACAATGGTGGCGGCAAGCAGTAGCGGGAGCACAGAGGCTGGTGGTATAAAACTCGGCCAAAAGCCGAGCTCCTAGGGTTTGTTTACCAGCGTTGCTATGGTGACCGGTCTTGCGTGTTCCAACGGTTTATTAGGTATCTAATAAGCTGTCAAATCACTTCATTCACTTCTTCTTCCGTGGTCATTACAATATTATGAATAGACTTTGTCGGGTTCGGATTTTATACTCAGGTGAAAAGAGAACTTTTGTCATGTTATGTAGTTCTAGTCTAGCTGTTGACTGTCGAAATTCCACGATCTAGCAACCAGTTCTAAGTAGTAAGAGAACTTTTGTCATGTTATGTAGTTCTAGTCTAGCTGTTGACTGTCGAAATTCCACGATCTATCAACAAGTTCTAAGTAGTAAACACACACTACAAGTTGACAATTTAAATTACATAAATCCTTTTCGAAGTTGGGTCTCTGAGGTGGCAGTGCATTATTTTTCAGTTTGCACAATGAGAGAGGGAGGAAGGAGTAGAACAGTATTTTTATATTTGGTATATTCCTCCTGATTGACTTATTTTGTTCATTTGTTAGATACTACATATGGCATCAAAATGCATTATTTTGCATTTTGCACAATTTAAGTGCCGTGTTTGTTATTGCACAAAAAAGTGGCATGTTAAAGAAATGTTTAATGAATGTTGATATTTTAACAACAAATGTTTTGATATCCATATTGTGTGAAAAGTTACATTGATGAAGTAATCTGAAATAATCGGTAATTGAAAAAATAATCGTTAGATTAATCGTAAAATTAGTCGTTAGATTAGTCGACTAATCGAAAAAATAATCGCTAGATTAATCGTTTGAAAAATAATCGTTTGGGACAGCTCTAGAGGTGAGATACACCCCTAACCCAACCCTGCCCCCACACAGGTGAGCTCCACCCTAACCCCGCCCCAAAACAGGTTAGCTCCACCCTAACCCAACCCCGCACAGGTGAGCGCCACCCTAACCCCGCCCCCACACAGGTGAGCGCCACCCTAACCCCGCCCCCACACAGGTGAGCCCACCCTAACGCCGCCCCCCCACAGGTGAGCTCCACCCTAACCCTGCCCCCACACAGGTGAGCGCCACCCTAACCCAGCCCCCACACAGATGAGCTCCACCCTAACCCAACCCCCACACAGATGAGCTCCACCCTAACCCAACCCCCACACAGATGAGCTCCACCCTAACCCAACCCCCACACAGTTGAGCTCCACCCTAACCCAACCCCGCCCCCACACAGGTGAGCTCCACCCTAACCCAACCCCGCCCCCACACAGGTGAGCTCCACCCTAACCCACCAACACCTTAACGGCAGCCCTGCCTAGCCCAGCTGACCTCCACCCTAACCACCACCCTAACCCGTCGGTTGTATATCGTCTGTACTCAGAGTCAATTCTATCTTCTGACCCCACGAGGGGAAGTTTGGTTGGCCAGGTATTAGAAACAGATTCAATCCATCATGAATACAACATGAAAGACAACGAACCAGACAGGATACAGGATACAGCCGTACAGTACGGTAAACTGTACCGTCTGGAGAAGGAGAACAAAGACAAAAGACGCATATGCCTGATTGCAGAACGGCTGAGTGCAATCATGTGGCAGATCCTCCCCCCTGATTGCAGCGTAAACAAAAGACTGTGGATTGATTCGACCTCTGAGGTGGAACGCTATCGTCTCTCAGAAGGTAGAAGGTAAAACAGACCCCCATCTCTTCTGCTCTGGCTCAGCTAAATGCAACGCAGGCTACTCAAAGACCAGGGGAAATGGCAAAGGCAGTAAAGGAACAAACGCTGGGGACTCTCTGAGGCCGGCCGATATGTGTACAGATGTCCTTGGTAAACAGCCTGTCCTCAGTGATTTGGTCCCCAGTCGACGCTGAAAACTGGGTTAGAAAAATAATAATAATTAAATAGATTAACTTCTTAGTTAGCTTACGTAAATGCTGAACTTGGTAATGCTGTAAATCCTTGGTGTTAGTGGTTGTATAATTGCAATAGTTGTATGATCTGTAACAAGTCAAAGGTACTGGTTTATACGGACTCCTGGTTGGAGACCAAACATGTTCACCCACAGTAATTAATGCCCAAAACTATTTCCAATTACTTGGTTTCAGTAGTTTTAATAAATGTATGATCCGTTACAAGTCAAAGGTACTGGTTTTAACGGTCTTCTCGTTGGAGACCAAACCGATCCACACAACAGTAATGTATGCGCAAACTATTTCCATCGTTTGAAGTGAACTCATGTGCTCCTCATGTGCTCCTCATGTGCTCCAGGAGGAGAAGGAGAGCAGCAATGACTCATCCACCGCCTTCATCGCACCTCCGGAGCCCGGAGAGCCCCCCCGTGACGGGCCCCCCAGCGAGGGAGGGGCCTCTGTAGAGGTATACTTTATAAATAAATCCCTGGATTACCATCGTTCACCATTCCTCACATCCTGCAGTCTCTCGTGCTATCGTGCACTGTAGCTCCGACCGGCGAAGGCCAAAGGTGGCTGCGGTCGATGTGTATAACCTCCTCCGGCTTCTGAGGACAAGGCTCCGCACTATGGGCGACCGTGCCTTCTGCTCAGCGGCCCCCGGTCTATGGAACGCTCTCCCTGACCAGCGTAGGGCCCCAGACTCGGGATACTTAGAAAAAAGGCCTGAAAACCCATATCTTCAGGAAAGCCTTTGGCTAAACTGCTATTTCACATGTTTTTCTCTGTTTTCTTTTATGATAGTTTTAAAGTCTTTAATGTTGTTTTCATCCTTTTTCATCTGCATTGTAGCGCTTTGAGGTCATTGAGTTGATCTAAAGTTCGTTTTAAATAAAATATATTATTATTGTCCTTTTTTGTGTGTTCTCACATGCCGCCAGACAGACAAAATGGAGGACGGACGTGTTCTCGCGCCCTTACTACATACGTTCTTAAAGATGGCTACTCCCCCTAGGGAGAGTGTAGTTCACAGCGTCAACTGC
This sequence comes from Gadus chalcogrammus, assembly GCF_026213295.1. NCBI lineage: Eukaryota > Metazoa > Chordata > Actinopteri > Gadiformes > Gadidae > Gadus > Gadus chalcogrammus. The sequence continues at coordinate 1,558,868 of NC_079418.1, read as the reverse complement.
CCTTAAAGATACAAGATATAAGATAGGAATACAATAAGTGTGTACATAAAGTGCCGTTAACGACGCTCCATCCCTTCCAGACCTCCGCGGCCCCGCCCCCGGCCCCGCCCCCCACCGCCCTGGCCCCGCCCACCACCAGCGCGGTGGGGGCCCGCATGAACCCCTCGTCTAAGTGGTCCAAGATCAAGATCGTGACCAAGCAGGCCGGGGACGAGTGCATCACGGCCATCGAGATAGTGCCCCCGGTGGAGGGCGGGGGGAAGCACTCCATCGCCATCAACCGCCCCCGCACCGTCGCACGCAAGTTCGCCAGCATCGCTCGCAGCCAGGTGAAGAGGAAGAGGCAGATGGCCGCCCGCGAGAAGAAGGTGAGGGCGGTCAAACACCGGGGAGTAATGAGGGGTGAGGGGCGGCTGGAACTGGTTTAGGTTTTAGCATACGCCGCATAGATTAATTCAAACTGATTTACACAAATACTTGATGTAATACTTAAATGCTTACACAATCTTTTTTTTAACTGTTCATTGAGTTTGACTTAAGGGTTAAACATAAAGCTTCTTTGTAAGCAACTCATCGCTGGTTTCCCTAACGCTCCCGCTAGCTGACCAAAACCATTATTAACTGTTAATTAACTGTTAATTAACTGTTACTCAACTCTTTCCTTGACATCCCCACTAACTACTAGCTAACTTCATTAACATTAACTTAAGGGTATCTTAGCGTGGCCTCTCCTTCGTGGTTTCCTAGGTGACCAAGACCATCTTTAACTGTTACTTAAGGGTTTAATTAAGTCTCTTAATGTCTCCTAGGTGACCAGGACCATCTTTAACTGTTACTTAAGGGTTTAATTAAGTCTCTTAATGTCTCCTAGGTGACCAAGACCATCTTTAACTGCTACTCAAAGGGTCATTCCGGTGTAAAGGTAGATTGACGAACACAGAGATTGTGACATCCGTCAGCAACACGCAAACTCTGTGTTCGCCAATCTACTTATCGAGTCTTAAAAACAAAATGGCGTCGACGGGTGATCTACTGATGGTATTGTGTGTATAAAATGTATATTTTAATAAATAATCAGTACACTTACAAAGTTCTTAATGCCTCATATGTTAGACCCTTATTATACTACCAAAGAAGTGTCGGGCTACTTTTAGTATTTTAAGTGGTTTAAAATAGCGATTTAGTTTTTACCATAACCAGTGCCCCCAATGTTCCAAGTTTATAGCGTTTTGGTAGAATCGGCTAAAAACAGCCAACTGAAGAAAGCGTCTATATGCGGTTTTTGTGCTCCAAAACGAACGTTTCGACTCGTTATCATACAAAACATATCCCAAATCCCAAAAATTTTACATCGGAATTACCCTTTAAGGGTTTAATTAAGGGTATCTTAACGGAGCCCCTCCACCCAGTCTCCTAGGTGACCAAGACCATCTTTAACTGACTTAATTAACTGTTACTCAAGGGTATCTTAGCATAGCCTCTCCTTCGTGGTTTCCCAGGTGACCAAGACTATCTTTAACCGTTACTTAAGGATTTAATTAAGTCTCTTAACGTGTCCTAGGTGACCAGGACCATCTTTAACTGTTACTTAAGGATTTAATTAAGTCTCTCAACGTCTCCTAGGTGACCAAGACTATCTTCGCCATCCTGCTGGCCTTCATCCTGACGTGGACGCCGTACAACGTGATGGTGCTGATCTCCACCTTCTGCCAGTCCTGCGTCCCGGACACTGCCTGGGCCATCGGCTACTGGCTCTGCTACGTCAACTCCACCATCAACCCCGCCTGCTACGCCCTATGCAACGCCACCTTCAAGAAGACCTTCAAGAACCTCCTGCTGTGCCAGTACAAGAACATTGGCACCCGATGAGCAGGAGGCATCGAGGAGGGTGGAGTGCAGAGCCACCGATGGGTGGTGGAGGGGTGGAGATGATGAAAAGGGGGGAATGGTCCTGGTCGAAAGAGGCTATGTATGTGGCCTCTCTGTAAAGTGTTCCACTAATCACTTGTTTCCTTGACTTTGCCCGCAAGGAGACCCAAACCATTGTTAACTGTTAATTGACTTAAGTTGACTGGACTTAAGTTACTCAAGGTTAACTTAATGCAGCCTCTCTGTTAAGTGTTCCACTAATCACTAGTTTCCTAGACTTTGCCCGCGAGTTGAAAGTCGCAGATTTCACCGCTGGGAGACCTCCACAAGGGGGTGGGGGGGGTGGTCTCTGGTTCACAGAGGAACAACCGCAACATCAACCAGCTCTTCACCGGACAAGATGGAGACTGACGGACTGCCAATATGTCTTGTATATACGCTATTAGTTTGTGGGAAACGTTGTTACAGCACTTCAGCCCTTGGTTTCTGGATTTGCCAGAATCCACGCAAATAACAAGACCCTACTAGTGTAAGAGAACCCCTAAAGTGTGAGGGTCTTAAACACATGAAAAGCAAGACCCTTAAAGTGTAAAGGTCTTAACACATAAATAACAAGACCCTTATAGTGTAAGGGAACCCTTAAAATGTAAGGGTCTTAAGCACATAAACAACAAGACCCTTAAAGTGTAAAGTTCTTAAACACATTAATAACAAGACCCTTAAAGTGTAAGGGAACCCGCTGTTTGACCTCGTACTCAAACCCTGAGGTTTAAAATAACATGTGTCTTCGAAGAAGGAAGGGGGGAGTGTTATCCCCGTGGTAACAAACCACGGCGCAAACAAAGGCAACATACACCTCGGCGACCGCCGTCGCGTTCAGTTTTTAGAACGAGGGACGCTACGTGTGAAATGCGCCACACGTCATTAAGTTCTACCAAAAGTGTTGCAGCCGCGGACATCATCATCATCATCCTCGTCTATCTCTGCCCAGACGGAGCTCCCCCCGCCCCACTCACTTCCTCCTCCACATCCTGGTGAATCCCAAGAGGAGGAGGAGACCGCCGCCTGTGTTCAGCAGAGGGTAACGCTCCCAAACTTGATGCAAGAGACACAGGATGCAACTCAGGTTTATAAAGGACACTCTTATTTTGGTAACGGTGACAAAATAGCACTGTTGTTAATTAAGACCACGTTTCAAAGATTTGGGGATAACTAATACTGTACTATACTACTATAACTAATAATGATACTTCAACAAACACCCTCAATAACCTACATATGTAGTAGTGGATAACGTACAACCTGGTAGTGACTAGTACCCCTAACCCGACCAAAGAACAATATTCATAGTTAATTTATTCTCTTGTTAGAGGTTGCTGTGCTGTAGTGATGTTTTGCTCACATGTACCTCGTTACTCTTGAACCACACGGTGTGTATATAGTTTGTACATTTCTTGAAAATAACATGAATACAGAGGAAATAATCTAAACATTCATTGAGAGTGGAGGAAGAACAAGCATAAAGGAGGGAGAGATCTGGATTCTGGATTGGAGGATATTTGAACTGGGGAAGAACGTGTAGACAAATAGAAAGACGCAAAGAATATATGTACTCCAAATATCAACTCTGTTTGGAACAAGAGAAAAGTAAACATTTTATCATTCTACAGACAGGGAACTGAGAAAGCCTTTGTAGAATTAGGGTGAGCTCATGTTTGGATACAAAGACGGATCCAAAGGAATATTTGAACACTCGAACCAGGACAGACTCGGAGTACGTTTAACAGCCGGAGAACTGACGACTCATTGCAGGGTGTTTCTGAGCTCAACTCAAAGTGCATGTTAACCATTTTCCTTAAGACTCAGTGATCTAGACATGTCCTGCTGTCTAAGCAGCTCAAGCTTAGCGGTTTATTACAACTCACTAGGGAATACAGGAACGGTTTGGATCATGGAAATTAGGATTTTAATAACGCGTCTAACACGTCAGAAATTTGTCATGACGAATCATCCACATGGATCAATTGATCGGCTGTCAAGTGTTTTGTACCATCGACACTAATGAATCCAGAACCACCACCGAAGGATGTGATGCTAACTGAATAGTAGAGCCCTCCATTTTGCCCATCAAATCTCTTCATGCCTGACCAAACTATGGACACCTCTTCCTTTTTCATGTGATGTGGAATGCAAATAATGAAGTTGTACCACTAATCATGGAGTAAGTAGTACTTAATCAAGCCCTCAGACATGTTGGAACCAAACTGTAGCTATGTCGTGCTACACGCCAGCTAAGGGACTTTACCAGGGGTTCTCCAGACAAGAACTCACGGGGGTGGTGGTGGTGGGGGTGTTGAAACTGGTTTATGTTCCAGTTTGTAGACAATGATCCATGACTCTGGTCCACCATGCAGGAGTTCCCTCCCTGAGTGTGTTTGGTGACGGCTGATTTACCCCGTTGACCACTGATTGGTCAACGAGCACCAGGTGTGCCACCTCCCCGGCTCTAAGGTCCAATCAGACTCAGACCAGGTGAGGCTGCTGGGACCAGACACCTCCACACACACTCTCCCACCATCAAACACATATGTAATTCACAGACATCCGTACTCTGATCTCAGTGTAGAATCATCTCTACCACCATAGACATTTGGTCTGGAGATAAACTCCAGAAGAACCGTGGACCTGGCCGGACATCTTCAGTAGGATAACCAATAGGCTCACAGCCGCAATTCCACAGAGGCCTACATTTTAACGCTGTGATAATTTGCCATTCCCCGATCATGGAATTCCACCTGTATCCCAAAAAGTCTCCTGACATCATCTAACATCTAGTCTATCAAATCTAGTCTGTCAAATGGAATCAAGGAAAAACTCATTAAGCACAAACAGACGGCCATGTCTGAGCCGACATGAAACCCTGTACACCACCATGGCCCTCTTCATCATCACCCTCCTCTTCCTCTGTGCTGACCCTATGGCAGGACATGGTCACATGACGCGTTCATAAGCTCCTCCCACCATCTTGGCACCTCCCACCGGGATTCAGGCTGGATCGTCTGAATCCAAAATGGCGTTGGAAACTTGACCGCTATACGTACTGTAAAAACTGTAAAGAAACGTTTTTTGGTTTTATGAACTGTAATTGTGGAATTAATTGGGACACACACGCACACAAACATGCAAACACACATACAACACACGCACACACGCACACACTATTCGTTCAATTGAAATAATATCGGACACACTACTGCTTGTGGTTTTTATTTTGGTTTCTATTTAATTATTTATTGTAGATAATGTACAGGCTTGACCATTCGCGTATATTCTAGACTTTGGGACAGCGTCTAATTAGTAACTGATTTCTATGGATCGTTAACTATTGCCTCATCACTCCTAACCATGTGATATGTACAGAATGATCGGATTACTACAGGATTCATAAATATATAAATATCCAGAAACAGAATCTATACATCATCAATTCGAAAGCTTTCTCCCTCTCTTTCTCTCTCTCTCCATCTCCCCCAAACCTCTGCTCCCTCTCTTTCTCTCTCCCCCAAACCTCCACTCTCTCCCTCTCTCTCTTTCTCTCTCCCCAAAACCTCCCCTCCCTCTCTTTTAATGACTGGAATATGAACATCATTGTGTGTGTGAGGTCACAGCTGTGATATAATACGGAGTCAAACCTTTACAGAGTGAGATTGCCGGTCTTACCAGCGCCTACCCAGTGCCTAAATGATGCGGTCTTGTTCCTCCAAATGATGCGTCATGTTCCTCCAAATGATGTGTTCATGGTCCTCCAAATTATGCGTTCATGTTCCTCCAAATGATGCGTTCATGTTCCTCCAAATGATGCGTCATGTTCCTCCAAATGATGCGTTCATGGTCCTCCAAATGATGCGTTCATGTTCCTCCAAATTATGCGTCATGTTCCTCCAAATGATGCGTTCATGGTCCTCCAAATGATGCGTCATGTTCCTCCAAATGATGCGTTCATGGTCCTCCAAATGATGCGTCATGTTCCTCCAAATGATGCGTTCATGGTCCTCCAAATGATGCGTCATGTTCCTCCAAATGATGCGTCATGTTCCTCCAAATGATGCGTTCATGTTCCTCCAAATGATGCGTTCTGTTCCTTCAAATGATGCGTTCTAGTTCCTTCAAAAGATGCGTTCACGTTCCTTCAAATGATGCATTCAAGTTCCTCCAAATGATGCATTCTTGTTCCTCCAAATGATGCGGTCTTGTTCCTCCAAATGATGCGGTCTTGGTCCTCCAAATGAAACGTTCATGTTCCTCCAAATGATGCGTTCATATTCCTCCAAATGATGCAGTCATGTCCCTAAAAATGATGCGTTCATGTTCCTCCCAATGATGTGTTCTTGACCCTCTAAGGAGGCAGAAATTCTGTAAAAACGAATATTGAACTGATTCTATCCACTTATAGTTGTATTTAATCCAAAAATATGCGGTTAAGATGAAAAGGAACTCGTTTTTATGATTAATGTATTCTTTATTTGTGTAATTATTATTAATAAGTGGGTCTGTTCTAAGTGCTGTTACTTAAGACGCCGGCACCTAAAGATAAATTAATATGCAAATTATACAGTGTGAATAATTATAGGTGTTGTCATTGAGTTTAAACGATCATTAAAGGAGGAGTCGAAATCCCTTCCTGGTACCAATTAGCATTAAGTGTGATTATAACACGGTAAGGAACATACAATTATAGTCACAATTTGTTTGAGAAATCCATCAGCTATCAGTGAGTTAGATGCTTGGTCGAGTATCTGGTTTGAATTGACCGTGCCTGCCTCTATGCGTCAATTAAGATTTGGTAACGGCTCATTTCTGACCAATCAGGGTCCGGTTAACCGATAACGTTCACTCAGCGCACTACGAAGACTACGTTTAGACTTATCAAAGTTGTTTACCTCTATAGGCATGTTTCCCGAACGGAGGAGTCACTGCTTACGTTGTTTGTTCGTAAAAGGCGCTGTCCAAAAAGAACGTGCTGAAAACGATTGCTCAGAGATTAATTTTCCATTTCATGTGCAGTTGAATGACAGCGTTCTAAAAGATATTGCAGTCTTTGCAAATAAAACACTGCTCGAAATCCTTCTAGTAGGCCTAAACATTTAATTAACCATGGGCGAGCATAGCATAGCCTACACTGAGAATGTAAGAAAGAACGTTTCGGGAAACACGTGAGATGTTAAGGTAGAACTTTAAGTAGAGGGTACGAATGACGTAAGGTTAAGGAGGCTTTGGGAAACCGGGCCCAGGGCATTTCTCTGCCCAATAAGGGCTGTCTTCCATGATTGGTCCAGGGAATTCAACACGCCTGTCAATCACAAATTCAACTCTTAAATCTTACCTGCAGCAACTTTTAAATGGCTCGGACTAATTAACTGTTAAATAATATTAATAAACACAAGAATTTCCAGCCAAATAAAATATTTAAAAACTTAAATATAAATAATAATAATAATAATAATAAAAACGTTAATAATAAACAACTTAAAGAACATTCGTCTATGTTTGGATTTGTTCAAATATAATTTTATTTTCTTTGGACAAAAGGGCATCGAAAAACGTAAAATAAATAAATAATAATTTTCTGTTCTGAAAGTAGGTCGTCTGTACTGGTTTGACTCTGAATCATCAAAGCTGTGCCTTCTCTTGTACTTAGTGGTTTTGGACTCTTATTAACTCATAACTCATAATGGAGACGCTCTTTTCGAAGCATTCACGACAGCACATTTAAATATTTAAAGGTGCGTTTCTATAGAAAAATATATAATAACGTGATGACACCAAATGCACCTCTTTGTTCATATGTACTTTTGAAAACTATGATATATTGTTCCAAACTGCACTCATGTTGTGTTTGTAGGATGTATGAACTACTCTTAATCTTTGATGTATGATATTTATTAAGGGTGTGCGACACGCGTGTGATTTGGAATGGAGCCCACATGGAGCCTCAATTAGGTGGACCAATCAGAAGCCAGAACAAGGCTTCAGATGAATACAAATGGACCATGCTTGTATTTAAACGACAATTATGTTTGTTCAACGGAATATTGATCTGTGATTGTAAAATGTCTCTAACATTTATGTTATTTCTGTGTCACCAAAGCTTCAAATTAAATATGACCCAGATACAGTTTTGTAATAACAGGAAGTCAGCTGACCTCGAGAAGATACGATTGTGAAACGCAAACATCTGGAGGGTGATCCACCGAATTAATCAAATCACTGAATTATTTATATAATTATGTAAGGCCATTTATTTACATTTTATTTTTAGTCAATTTTTTGTAAAATTCAGCCCGAATGAGAGGCTTGAATGGCCTACCTGTCTGTCCGTCTACCTACCAGTCTGTCTGCTGCGTGTGTCTTCCACAAGGCTAGCATACCCGTTGCTGGTGTGTTCCTGAATCCTCGGACGCCAGCCTTTTGAGTCGGAAATCTCCCAGCTTCCTTACGGCATTACTCAGAGGCACACCCCCTTTTTTGTCTTCATCTCTCGGAATTCTGAGAGTATACCGAGAGCAGTGATGACGCTCTCAACGAAAATGGCTGTGCACATGAAGAGATACTTTTTCTTGTAGGCTATTTGTACCACGTTGGTCATTTTAATGTCGATTTTAAATGCTCTTTCACACCAATTTATGCATTGCACGGTCTTGCTGTGCGTGCAATACAATGTAAAGTTGTGTTGTTTGTTTCACGCTGGTTTGCTAAAGAGGCTAATGTAGCTTACAATAAACAACGACTATCCGATTTCATGACACAATCACAAAGACAAACAGGAACGCAATAAATGCTCCGAGACCGGAAATGCAACTCGGAAGCCTGGCGTCCGAGGACTCAAGAGCACACCACCCTCTACACCAGTGGTTCCCAACCTTTTCTCCAGGGCCCCCCTAATTCACTTCTGATGCAATTCGAGCCCATACATTTCTATTTTTTGTGCCTTTAGTTAATAAATGTATTATTTTTGTAGCTTACAGTGCATGGCATTAGTAGGCCTACCTTGGGCTTGCATACCCACAGCCAGGGCTGGTGTGTCAGGTGTAATATGAGTGACAGCCAGTCTGTCTGGCTGTCGACAAGTGCGCTGAATGACAATAATGCATTTGCAAATTGATGGGACTGACCTGTCGCTAAGCTCCACCCCTATAACGCAGATGAGCCAATGACATTCCAGCTTCAACTAGCCTCAACTTTACTGGGACATCCCTGCTATTTCCATTGAAAATAACAGGGAGATGGCATAATATAAATATTAAGTGGTGGATTTATGTTGTTTGTGTAAAACAAAAGAAACATGGTCAAACGATGTGCTTGGGGTAGGCCTACATGTAACACAGTCGATATCCCGAGAGACTGCAGAATGGGGTATATTTCATCCTGTTTCCCAAGCCACAACAGGACCAGAGAAAGTGTACAATGTGGATCAGACTAGCCGCGTTTACATGGACACTTCTGATCCGATTAGAAGTGGAAGAACAGCTCAATCGGAATATAAAATGATCATATATACGCCTCAATCGGAATACAATCCTCAGATCGGAATAGAATTCCTTGCGGAACACAAGAGTTGGTTTAGTCTGCTATAATCGATATGTAAACACTTATTCTGATTGGTTTGGGGTGGGTGCGTTTACTTTTTAACTTAGAGAGATGGCATCAGCAGCTGCAGTAGTTCTCAATTGGTCCGTCGGTACTTTTATTGCACACCGAACTTGACAACTGTCAAGGAAAGTAGATTTTTTGCCTGATTCCCGTCTTTCTAACACTCCGCAAGTAGTCCGGTAACTTATCAACCCCAGCGTGTCCGGTTGCTAAGCGACGTCACTCAACGTCTTTGGCGGACTATTTCTCTGCTGATGAACACTACGAATGGTGATTGTAAGAAGACAGGACCTTTCGGGGCTTATTTTCCCAATAATCCCCGGCTTGCTGTACATTATCCCTTACAGAACAGCACTGTTTGCGGCCGTATTGTTTGCGGCGGAGGAGGGAGTAGATATAAAGACCGGACGTCGCTGTGCTGTCCTCCTTCTTCTTAATCGAAGGAGCACACAGAGAAAAGCTCTCTCCTGCTGGGCTTTCATTCAAATAAAGTACATAAAAATATCGCCGCCGGTCCAAATGTGTCAGGTGTGCGTCAGAGACATACGAACGTACGCTTACCACTTTTGTAAATGCGATATACACAGTACATTCGGACCGCATGATAGGAATAGTGTCCATGTAAACGCGGCTACTGTGCGGCAGGCCAGAATAACAACTGAATTTAAGCTTGTTACCTTCTGCATGTATTTTAATGTTTTGTGTATACCCCTCCATAGCATAATGTAGTCCCTTTCGATTGATCCAGGAAGAAATTAAATAATTTTCCGCCCAATACTTTGATACACTTATCAGCTGACATTTTCCCATACGTTTTTGTTATAGAATCTGGTTTGTTTGTCCGAGTTCCTCATGGTAACGACGGGGGGCGTGACTAAAGGCCGATATATGCTCTGTTTTAGGCGTAACGCGTAAGCACGTAAGATACATAACCCCCCCTTGCGCGGTAAAATATCCCCCCTTACGTGCTTAAGTGCGTCGCCCAGAATTCCTGACTATGCGACTAAAACACTACGGCCCTACGCAGCTCGCAAAGACTGTGATTGGCCAGCTAACCACATATTTTCAGGAGTCTCACATTTCCGGTTTTACAGCATAATAGCGCCATTTTTAAAAGGCCGTGACAGAAGCGAATGAAGAATTTTGAAGAAGGAGAAGAAGAAAACACAAGAACGAATTATGATAATTATAAATATAAACAAGCCAGCGATTTCCACTTCCACGCCCACAGATTCGTTCGTTGCTCCCCCTGTTCTGGCGGAGAATCCCCTTGCAACACGCGCAATCCTTAAGGAACCTTAAAGGAACCGTAAATCAAAACTTGTCTAAAACAAGTCCCTTGTGTAAATTACGTGCTTACGTCTCTGCGTCTAAAACGACCCTAAATCGGCCTTTAGCGACAGCTCTATTTTCAGTCGCGAGGCCCGTGAGATCTAAAATAGTTCTTTCACGCTCGGATGAGCTGTTATAAAGTCAGGCCCGGGCGCACTGTCAGAGGCACCCCCCAGGTTGGGATCTGGTGTAATGTCATCAAACCGATCTGATTAGCTGATGGGTTCCAGTGGTCCGCCCCCTGCCCCAGTACCCCGTGTTTGGAATGAGGTGTTGACATGAGTTGTATTTTAATAGTACCGTGTTTATATTTGAATAAATATTCTGGAAGGGGGATTTGACTGGTGTTCGAGGTTGTTTGATTGTGTCTCAAATGTACAGCGTCGGTTTCCGTCATCAAACGTACTAAGTCAACGTTCTTCAGTGAAGTTAAGGACAGTAACTTGTAAAAATGTACTACTGTAGTAATGGAAAAACATTGATTGGCGACATATCGACCACGCCTCCATTTTAACTTAAATTATGAGTTTAACATTTAAACAAGAGAACTTGAATGATATGATATAAATAGATATAAATCTATTCAAAGCTATCAACCTTTTGGGGGATTATTGACTAGAATTTATTTAAAGGTTGGCTATGGAATTCTCTTTTTTGGCCATTTTTGCAAAATTACTTGAAATCCCTATCATAACCCACTTACAGCCACTGAGTTAATAGGAATGACATGAACATTAAACAAGTCAATCATCTGTGGAACGGGCAGGGCTCGAAAAACTCCAGCCAATAATTTCCAGACCCACCGAGTGGCATTGGACAGTAAGTACGTCAATCAAACGGTCGTACTGCACTCCCCGCCCCCGCTCCCCGCGTGACCCCTTCGTGCACGTACTCAAAGCTCCTGACCCAGAGCAAGCTTCTGTTTGTTGTTATCCTGCGGTAGCTACTGGAGCTAGCTAACTAGCTAATGGCTCGTGTGTGCTTGCGCGTCCATGTACTTGGAGTGGGTGGAGTCAGAGTCAGCGTTGAAGGAGAGGGGGTAGGACCATTTGAGTTGTGTGTTTTCAAAATCTGCTGGCATTTCGCAAATCCCATACCCAACCTTTAAGTGATGCAGTGGAAAATGGATGAAATCCAAAATTTAGACTTAACTGGATAATTAAACATTTACCAGAACAAACAACAACTTAATTTTGAGAAAAAGAAGATGTTTAATCATTCATGTGAGCACCACCAATAAAAAGTTGTTAGCAAATATATGTATAACAAATAACATTTCTATTTGTTAAAATGGCCTCTGTTAATAAAATGTAAACATTTGTGGGCCAAAATAATCTACATTTTAAGAAAAATACAAGTGCTCGCCCGAACACTTTTTTGTTTTGTTTTAGTTAAAAATCCATTTTACTCTAAAAGCTCCTAAATTAGAAATGAAAAACTAATCTTGTGTTTAAAACTTCCAACGCAAATACCACCCAAAATACGGGTAATCTACTCAGCATAAAGCAGGGAATTTAAAATCTAAAATTAATATTAAATCACTTTTTGCTGCAACACTTTTAAGCGCAGACATTGGTTTACGTTGAAGAAATCAGCTAAGTTCCAATAGATGTTGCGTCCGAACCAATTATCCTCAGTCCGTTCCCAGGTCTTCCTCCTTCCAGCTCTTCGCACTAGTTGTCCTGTGGCTTCGCCTTCTTCCCTGAGAATGTGAAGAAGAACATCACAGAAGAACTGTTAAGCACATGTTAATATCCCTGGATATACATTTACATTCACATTCAGGGCGTTTAGCAGACAGAATTTCTGCTTGTGGTTGACATCTCCATGGAAATGCGTGTAGCCATTTCTCGGTAATGACACTGTCCACCACAGGTTAGGTGATAGACGTGGTCTCAGTGGTCCGGTGGAGATGACTGACGCTCATAAGCACTGCAGTCCGTTCGGTTCCCTGGCAGAACATTCTCGTTGGTAACCTGGTTTCATTTTGGAACACGTCATGTAACCCATTACCTTAACCCTTAGTCCTGGTCTCGGTCTTAACCTTACCCTTAGTCCTGGTCTCGGTCTTAACCTTACCCTTAGTCCTGGTCTTGGTCTTAACCTTACCCTTAGTCCTGGTCTTGGTCTTAACCTTACCCTTAGTCCTGCTCTTGGTCTTAACCCTTAACCTTAGTCCTGGTCTTGGTCTTAACCTTACCCTTAGTCCTGGTCTTGGTCTTAACCTTACCCTTAGTCCTGGTCTTAACCTTACCCTAAGTACTGGTCTTAACCTTACCCTTAGTCCTGTACTTGGTCAGTAACCTTACCCTTAGTCCTGGTCTTAACCTTACCCTTAGTCCTGGTCCTGGTCTTAACCCTTAGTCCTTACTCTTACCCTTAGTCCTGGTCTTAACCCTTAGTCCTTACTCTTACCCTTAGTCCTGGTCTTAACCCTTAGTCCTTACTCTTACCCTTAGTCCTGGTCTTAACCCTTAGTCCTTACTCTTACCCTTAGTCCTGGTCTTAACCCTTAGTCCTTACTCTTACCCTTAGTCCTGGTCTTAACCCTTAGTCCTTAATCTTACCCTTAGTCCTGGTCCTGGTCTATTCCTTAGTCCTTACTCTTACCCTTAGTCCTGGTCTTAACCCTTAGTCCTTACTCTTACCCTTAGTCCTGGTCCTGGTCTATTCCTTAGTCCTTACTCTTACCCTTAGTCCTGGTCTTAACCCTTAGTCCTTACTCTTACCCTTAGTCCTGGTCCTGGTCTATTCCTTAGTCCTTACTCTTACCCTTAGTCCTGGTCTTGGTCTTGCCGGCAGCACAGGGCTTGGTGACGGAGATGGTGGGCAGACACTCTGCGTTGTAGAGGGCCTTCTTAAGGGTTCCTGAGCGGGCCCTTAAGCCAGAGGCTGGGTCACACTCCGCCCACGTCTCGAACCGGTACTTACAGTCCGCTGGGGGGGGGGGGGGGGGGGGGGGGGGGAGGGGGAACCAGAGAGAACGGGTTGGTTAAAACGTCCTCTTAATCCACATTGTCATTAATCAGTTCATCATTCTCCGTTCTTCTCCTCCTTTCCTCTCCGATGTGTTTCTCTTTATCTCCTCCAGCAAATTTGATTCAGTACAACTTCATGAGCCCGTCAGAGAAGTGTGTGTGTGTGTGTGTGTGTGTGTGTGTGTGTGTGTGTGTGTGTGTGTGTGTGTGTGTGGGCGTCCTCACCCCCAAAGTTCTTCTTCCAGTTGCAAGGGACCTTACACTTCATCTTCCTGGTCTGCTGCTCACACGCCCCCTCCCTGAAGCCCCCCCCACAGTCTCCGTTGCTAGGGACACAGTTGCCATAGCGCCAATCGCTGCACTCCGTTCCGGTCTTTGGCGCCTTGGTTTTCTCTAGACGGGGAGAGAGCGTCACGCTGGAGCGATCAGATACCACAACGTCTGGGTTCAAACCCTGGGCGGCGGAGCGATCGGATTGGACAAGAGAGAGAAACTCACCTTTCCTGTTTTTACCGGCGGAGTCGACGGCGCTGATGGAGAGGAGAGAGACCAGCAGGAAGACAAGAACAGCCCTCATCCTAGGGGGGAGAGAGGGGGAGGGGAGGAGAGAAAGAGAGAGAGAGAGAGAGAGAGAGAGAGAGAGAGAGAGAGAGAGAGAGGGGGAGAGCATCATTAAACAGCCAGTCAGTGGGAGTCTATCATTAAACGCTGACCCCTGCTCTGCTTTTGCTCTCACAATAAATCATTAGCGGCCCTCACGGTCGCCGTGGTAACAGATGTACTGTCGCCCCCACAAGGGGGGGGGGGGGGGGGGGGGGGGGGGGGGGGGGGGGGGAGAGTCCTGTTCGCTGGTTAAAGCCAAATAAAACGGTGTGAGTCCTCCATAACGAAGAGTGTAGCTCTGTCTGTCTTCAGAGACATTGAGGTGTGGAGTCGAGGTGCGTTGGGGGTGCGTCCCACTGACTGGCTCAGAAAATATGTTAGTTTTACAAGTTAGACTGTTAAACTGTTAAAGACAGTTTGACTCCCAGGGGCTGACCTGGTGGTGCCTGGTGAAATCTCTGAAAACAACTGAAGGAAGACCACTCACTCACTCCCTCCCTCCCTCCCTCCCTCCCTCTCTCCCTCTCTCTCTCACTCCCTCTCTCCCTCTCCTGCTCACTGTCTCTCCCCCCCCCTCTCTCTCTCTCTCTCTCTCTCTCGCTCCCTCTCCTGCTCTCTGTCTCTCTCCCTCTCCCTCTCCCGCTCTCTCTCTCTCTCTCTCTCTGTCTCTCTTTCTCTCTCTCTCCTGCTCTCTGTCTCTCCCCCTCTCTCACCTCCCTCCTCTCTCTCTCTCTCTCTCTCTCTGTCTCTCTGTCTCTCTCTCTCTCTGTCTCTGTCTCTCTCTGTCTCTCTCTCTCTCTGTCTCTGTCTCTCTCTCTCTCTCTGTCTCTCTCTCTCTCTCTCTCTCGCTCCTGCTCTTTGTCTCTCCCCCTCTCTCTCCCTCTCCTGCTCTCTGTCTCTCTCCCTCTCCCTCTCCCTCTCTCTCTCTCTCTCTCTCTCTCTCTCTCTCTCTTTCTCTCTCTCTCCTGCTCTCTGTCTCTCTCTGTCCCTCTCTCTCTCTCTCTCTGTCTCTCTCTCTCTCTGTCTCTGTCTCTCTCTCTCTCTCTCTGTCTCTCTCTCTCTCTCTCTCTCTCTCTCTCTCTCTCTCTCTCTCTCTCTCTCTCCTGCTCTCTGTCTCTCCCCCTCTCTCTCTCCGTCTCTACCTCCCTCCCTCCATCCCTCCCCCTTCTCTCTACACACACACAGGGTGAATGCTCCGTCAGTGATGGGGAGAAGCCAGATCAATGAAAGCCAATTTAAAATGAGCAATGAGCCTCAGTGGCTGCTTTGATACCTCCGACAGAGCGAAGTCATGCTAATCCATTTTAACATCTTCAAAATCAACTTTCATTCACATCACATCCTAAGATGTTGTGCTGCTATGGAAACTATGAGTCAGTTCTCTGGAACAATTCTGGAATAATATCAGTCCAGAGTGCTTCTTATGGATATTAACATTCATATTCAGGGCGTTTATCAGACGCTTTTATCCAGAGCGACTCACAATAAGTCTGTTTGTCAGGAGAAAGAGAAACAGCAATATATATCTGTGGGTACAGTGAGGATGTTCATATAACCAAGTGCCAAGCACTAACCATCACTAGGTTAACCCATTCCCCGTAGACCAAAGTGTGAGAGAGTGAGCCCCCCCTCAGAGAAAAAATTCAGCTGAGCCCCCCCCCCCCCCCCCCCCCCCCCCAAAATAAATGTTCTAAATACCTGTGTTTTGAAAG
The DNA here is from genome assembly GCF_026213295.1 of Gadus chalcogrammus. Lineage (NCBI taxonomy): Eukaryota > Metazoa > Chordata > Actinopteri > Gadiformes > Gadidae > Gadus > Gadus chalcogrammus. The sequence goes on along the minus strand of NC_079418.1, from coordinate 1,542,724 downwards.
CTATCTTAATTATTTTACACATTTTAAACATCTCTGATCATAATTTTAAAACATTTGAAACATATTTTTTAAACATATTTTTTAAACATATTTTTTAAACATTTTAAACATATTTCTGAAACATTACAACATCTTTGTGCGTTTTTAAACACATTTCTTAACACAATTTAACAACTTTATCTAAGCATGTTTTAGCTTAACCTTTTTTAAATACATTTGAACATCTTAATCTGTGTAAACTGCCAGTTTACACAGATTAATTCAGGGTCCCCGACTCTGAATTTTCTGAGTCGAATCAGATCTGCTTTTTCAGTCCAGAGATTCGACTATTCGGCGGCGTTTGTTTACCGGCGTTGCTATGGTGACCTAAATTATTATAACAGACCTGCAAACTCCTCAGAGGAAAAAAAGTGACAGTGTCACGGGGGGATTTTTTTTTTATTGTAATATACAAATGACACTAGTCTGAGCGTGACTTAACAAAACTCAGCATACTTTATCAAAAAACAATGTCAAAACATCCTTGAGGCTTATAAAAAATATTTTATTTACAACTGTCACAATTTTTTTATTATTATTATTTTTACTTATTATTGGAGAGACAAAAAACAATTATTATTCTGTGAAGTTGATGAATTGTCACTTTTAGGTTTTCTACCCAGTTACCAAAAAAATAAACAATAGTATGCGCTGTGGCAAGCACATGGTTTGCATGTGTTACTTCGAAGGCAAAAAAAATCTAAAATACAAGAAAACACAAAAACCTACATTCAACCAGTGGGGTATGGCCCCTGGTACCTCCAGGTACCCCCTCCATGCCAGGGCGCCCTGAAATTATGTTTATTAACAGCTCCTCCACCGGGGTTAAGACAATTTGAGGGCCAGATCCAGTCTGCCGACTGTCGACCTTTCACGATTGGCTTAAAAAAATTGCTTATTTAAATTTATACCAATACGATGGTGGGAAAAGCTTACCAGTTTTTTATGTTTTTTATACTTCATTTTTATACTTGATCCGCTGACCGCTTGGAAGCCATCGGAGTACATCTTTTTTTTAGAAGAAAGGGGTTATGTAGTAGGATCTTTAAGAATGCTTAACTGGGATATTTATATATTCATGGCTCAAATATTAAGGATCATGCTTTTGACGTGTAACTAACGCATTTACGCGGTCAGCGATCCGCTGCCAGGCTTTGGTTCTCCGGGTTGCAGAGGCTTTAGCGTTCCCTTTTCATGTGATAATGTCCTTCTCCTCGTCATAGCTCCCCAGGAGAACCTGAAGTTCCATTTCATTGAAATAAGCGGCCCGTTTCGCCATTTCGATCAGGGTTTCCATGATCCATACATCACGTCTTTTTAGGTTTGGCGGTGACGCGCACAACCCTGTGTTAACCAACCCCGAGTTGGTTGAACTAATGCATAACCGCTGCTGTGGAACCGAAAACTCTGGGTTGGTCGGCACAGGGTCAATCAACCTAGAGTTCAGCGTTAACTCAGTGTTTGTTAAACCTCCGTTTGTGGAACACCCCTCTAGACGAGTGTTTCGCAAGCTCTCTTGCGTTGTTTGGCCGCATGCATGCGCATGCGGATGCGCATGCGCGGTAGCCAGGCGACCGCCTCATCCAATGGCGAACCCAGAGAAATGTCAATTATAAGAAAGATTCTGAAGCAAGTGCTGAGATTCCGATTGGCCCAGAGAAATGTCAATTATAAGAATGATCCAATAATTGTTCGCAATTCTGGACCCCCCCCCCCCCAAAAAAACAAAACTCTCCGGTTCTACACGATTCACGTGAATGACCAAATTGACCAAGAAAACGGCGATTGTCGCCGAAAAGCGACAAGTTTGCAGCTTTGTTATAAGCAACTGAAAACGATGCCGGTTTGAAACTAAGACTGTGATTCTGAAAAAAGTATAAATGCTATAAAAATTCCTTTTCGATAGTATTGAAGATACAAGTGTGTAGATTTGTTTAATGGTTTGAATGATGGTAAACGGTCGAAAAATTAATGAGTTACGATGTCTAGAAGTAGCTGTATCAGAATGGGCTGACGTCTACAATGAAAACAGCTGAAAACGATGCGGTATGAAACTAAAACTGTGATTCTGAAGAAATTTTAAATGATATCGAAATTCTGTTCAGATATGATTGAAGATACATGTGTGTAGATTTATTAAATGGTTTGCACGAAGATAAACGGTTGAAAATTGATTTAGTTATGTTACTTCTACAGTTGAAGTACGATTGATGATTTGAATCATCGACTTTCAGGGTTTCTTCGGGTTAATTTTTTTCTCACGTCGCGCCCCCCCTGAAGAACTCTGGCGCCCCCCAGGGAGGGCGCGCCCCACACTTTGAAAACCACTGCCGTAGACTTTTTTTTTTTTTGCCGTGTATTTTGCCGTGTATTTTGCCGTGTATTTTGTATTCGTTATTTTAGATTTAGACTTGAATGAATATAAACACTAGGGACAAACTTGTTCATCGAACACTCTGTGACCTCGTTTTTGATTTGACCTAGTTATTATTTGGCCGTTTATTACGATATTTTACACAGTTTGTTTCAAAGATTCAATAAAAGATTTCCGTTGCGAGAGAGAGAGAGAGAGAGAGAGAGAGAGAGAGAGAGAGAGAGAGAGAGAGAGAGAGCAGAGACAAAGAGAAAGAGGGAGAAGCCCCTTGTCTCCCCCACCACCCCCACCCCTGACTCCATCTCAACCTCCACCCTAATCCCAGGAGGCACAATTTGACACCCTGTCTCCTCTTCTGTCTCTTCTCGTCGACTACAAAGGAGGATACCCTGACATCTCCTGCTCCTCCTCCTCCCCCCCTCCTCCTCCCCCTCCCCCGCCGCCCCTGTCAGGTAGAGGCAGCGTGTTTACCGAGGTGTGACGACTCGACGCACTAAGCTGGACTTGCACACACACGCACTGGGGCCGGAGGGAGGCCCGCATGGTGTGCGTGTGTGTGTGCGTCCTGTGTACGCCCCAGTGTGAGTGTGCGCGTGCATGCATCCATGTACGGGCGTGTGTGCGTGCGTATGCGTGTACATGTGTTCTCGTGTGTGCGTGTGTCCATGTGCGCTTGCGTTCATGAGTGTGTGTGTGTGGGTGTGTGTGTGTGTGTGTCAGTGCGTTTGTGCGTGCGTGTTGCTGTTAATGGGTTCATCTCTCCTTGTGGGTCAGCCTCAGATCTGAGGGGACTCCCATCTGTCTGCTGACCCACCGGCTGGGATGAGGGGGTACAGAGACGCCCCCCAGCGGCCCCTCCAGCTGTACCCCAGTCACCCTGGCCCAGATCTCCTCTCTCCTCCTGCTCTCGTTCTGGATCTCTGCCGCTGTCCCTCTCTCTGCTGGGGTCCCTTCGTTTGGTATTAAGAGTGAGGTCGCTGGGTTGTTAATAATAAGAATAATAAGAATATAATAATAAATTCTGTTTGTATTGCCCTTTATATTACTGGAATCTCAAAGTTGTTGTGTTAATATTGATTACTGAGCACTGAGTAGCAGTTTTATCATCTTCATCAATATTATGGTTATTGTTATTAGTGTTTCATAAACTAGATCCAACGATCCGAATCCACATCAACTTGTAATTGATTGCAACTTGCAAATCAACCTGGCAGTTCACGTTCCCATCGTCAGGGACGCAGAGAAAAGAGTACCGATGAAATGAACGTTACCGTGTTGAAATGATCACAAATCCTGATTGATCAGTGACTGTGTGTTTCAGTCGAAGTATTGATCCTTGTATCAACCAATGGGATCGCTAGAAGTTGACTAAGCTGGTCGCAGTCAAAATGTAATTACGGCCGCGTTCCAATATATTTTACGGCTGCGTTCCAAAATGTTATTTCAGTGGCTGCATTCCAATGTTATTCCAGTGGCTGCATTCCAATGTTATTTCAGTGGCTGCATTCCAATATGTTATTTCAGTAGCTGCATTCCATTATGTGCTTCGGCGGTTCTGATCCCAGGTCTGTGAAGCTGGGAGAATGTAGAACAAAGCTCTTCAAACCCGCCGTGATTACACTGAGGAGCAACGCACTTAATGTTTAATTAACATTCACAGATTTACCGAAGACACTTTTCTTTTTTTTAAATTGTACCGGTTCTATTTAAACGCTCGGAAAATAATAAAAAAAATGTCAGAGTTGTCAGTGTTACTTAACAAAAACGGTTATTAATATTAACAAAGATGGTTATTGTTGCATTATCACTTGTTATGAGTGTCTCTGTGTGTCTGTGTGCGTGTCTGTGTGTGTCTGTCTCAGTGTGATGTCTATGTGTGAGTCTGCGTGTATCTCAGTGTGATGACTGTGTGTGTGTCTGTGTGTATCTCAGTGTGATGATGTCTGTGTGTGAGTCTGCGTGTATCTCAGTGTGATGACTGTGTGTGTGTCTGTGTGTATCTCTGTGTGATGTCTGTGTTTGTGTGTCTGTGTGATGACTGTGTGTGTGTCTGTGTGTATCTCAGTGTGATGTCTGTGTGTATCTCAGTGTGATGGCTGTGTGTGTGTCTGTGTGTGCGTCTGTGTGTGTGTTTTTCTTTCCCTCAGGGGGGCTAAGGTCAGTGGGGGGGTCATAAACACACAACTTATCACACCCTTTGAGACTACTTGTCATTAAGCACTATAAGAATAAAGTTTAATCGAATTGAAAATAACTAAATTGTCTTTCTTCAAGACGTAGAGAGGAAGAGGAGGAGTGCAGGACGAGAGAGGAAGAGGAGTGCAGGACGAGAGAGGAAGAGGAGGAGTGCAGGACGAGAGAGGAAGAGGAGGAGTGCAGGACGAGAGAGGAAGAGGAGGAGTGCAGGACGAGAGAGGAAGAGGAGTGCAGGACGAGAGAGGAAGAGGAGGAGTGCAGGACGAGAGAGGAAGAGGAGGAGTGCAGGACGAGAGAGGAAGAGGAGGAGTGCAGGACGAGAGAGGAAGAGGAGGAGTGCAGGACGAGAGAGGAAGAGGAGGAGTGCAGGACGAGAGAGGAAGAGGAGGAGTGCAGGACGAGAGAGGAAGAGGAGGAGTGCAGGACGAGAGAGGAAGAGGAGGAGTGCAGGACGAGAGAGGGCGATCAAACGACGCGTCTCGTGATATAATTGTCTTGCTCGCGTGCATGCTTCGTCCAGAACAATCCGCCTAATTAGTCTGGTATCGTTATTCGTGGAAAGCTTGGAGCCGGGAGGCCGGGAATGCTAATAGTCCACTAGCGGGCATTCGTACGATGCTGACGCACAGCGCCGGTGTTCCGAGTGTGCGTTGGGGGGGATAATGAACCGCGGGGAGTCGAGGTGTCTGGGAGACCGGAGGGGGAAGAAGGCAGCCTCCTCCTCATCATTAAAATAAAACATGGCTGTTTCCTCGAAGCGCCGCGGGGTGAGTCTCGGGGCCTGATCCGCCTCCAGCGGAGCCTTTGATCTAGACAACACCGTGTTCCCAAGGCGCTAGGAGCTAGGAGCTAGGAGGCAGCAGAAGATTCATCTGCAGCAGGGGTGCTCAAATGGGGGCCCCTATGGGTACTGCAGGGGTCCTCAGGAAGTTGCAAAGAAAATAAATAACAATTAAATATTTTTCACCCTGAGCAAGTTTCAATCTGAATGCCAGATGATAGAAGGCTAGCTTAGGAAGCCTAGTTTAGGAAGGCCAGCTAAGGAAGGCTATCTTAGGGAGCCTAGTTTAGGAAGGCCAGCTAAGGAAGGCTATCTTAGGGAGCCTAGTTTAGGAAGGCCAGCTAAGGAAGGCTATCTTAGGGAGCCTAGTTTAGGAAGGCCAGCTAAGGAAGGCTATCTTAGGGAGCCTAGTTTAGGAAGGCCAGCTAAGGAAGGCTAGCTTAGGAAGCCTAGTTTAGGAAGGCCAGCTAAGGAAGGCTAGCTTAGGAAGGCTATTTTAGGAGAGCTAGCGTATGAAGGCTATCTTAGGAAGGCCAAGTGAGGAGAAGACAAGGAGAAGGGAGAATCCTTGAAAAACAAAGTGCATCCAGAAACACCAAATTGTCATGAGTATCAGGAGGAATTGGTTCTAAAGGGATTCTAACCCTTTTTAATGTTCATGTGTTACACTTCCTAATAGATCACAAATACATTATTATGTCCATTTAATTTACTTTCTCTCAAAAATGTTTTGTGCCGGTGAGGGGAGTACTTAGTTTGAGAACCACTGGACTCCACAGCGGTGGAAGTGAGGATGGTTTGAGATGAGTTTCATTTTTAATATTACTAGAGTTTTCTCAACCTCTACTTGTAATTAAAACCATAGCAATAATGTGGAAAGCCCAGTCGATAATGTAACACATTTCTGAGCGCATAATATAATAACATTTTGCCTATAATATTACAACGTATAACATTCGTTCACCACAAATGACTCTTAAAAGCAGTGCCAACATTTAAATATTTTTGAACCATTCAGTGAACAAAAGGCAACAGGCTGATTATCATTTAGGGGGCCACTCAATGACAAACAGAAGCGTCATCAACACTCCCACTGAAATGGTGTGAGAAATACAGACTTTCTACTCCTCATTCACATATAAGGTAATTTCCATTTCCTACGGAGAAAATACTACCTCAGGGGTAGTAATATTCAGGAGATTTTCAGGGTACAAATGTCAGGATATGTTGCTCACACATACGGCCCATCAGGAGAATATCAGGACTTACACATGTGTCTGAAAGCAGCTATTTATCAATTGATGGTAACATTTTGGGAGGCTCAAGGAGGTGGTCATATTAAGTTTGAGCAACAAAGTGTAAAAGTAATTTTGGAGGCTCAAGGAGGAGAGTAAGATTACATTTGAGCAACAAAGTGTAGTCTTGTGGTGGACTCCATAGACCTAATTCACCATACTGTGTAATTTACGTGTTTTCGTTCTGTGTTATAGGGACACTGTCTCTTTAAGATCAAATGATTTATGTATTGATATGCTGGTCGGTGCGATGTTTGAATTGAACAGTTCCCTTCTTCCTTTATTTTATCGCAATTTCTATCGACAGAATGTGTTACCTGGGAGATTGTGACAGCGCAGTTATGTTTTAAAACATAACATCTTACCTGGACATGTGTCACTGCGGTGTGTGCGCGTGTGTGTGTGTTCTAACCTGCGTGTGTGTTGATGGCAGAGCCGTTATGTTTAAAAGCATAACGTCTTAGCTCAGCGAGTTTGTCGCTGCCTTTGTCTTGACGTGCGGTGTGTGCAAGCGCGTGTGCGTGTGTGTGTGTTTCCATGTATGTTTGTGCGTGTGTGTGTATGCGGTGTGTATGTGCATGCATGCGGTGTATGTATGTGTATGTATATGCATGTGCTGTGTGAGTGTGGGCTGCAGTCTGCTTGGCACGTGAGTAACTAGGTTAGTCTCATTGAGATTAAAATCTATTATACAAGAAAGACCGGGCCAAGATGGACAGCAGTACACAGTTCCAACATAAAACACAAGACATAATACAAGTTCAGTAATAATAGCAATTATGGGGGAATACATGGACTCTAGGAACACAATAGCAGAGGATGGAGTTGGTGTGGAGTTTGAACACAAACCGGGTGAAGTGTGAGAGCAACAGAGTTTATAATCTACTGAATTGGGAATCAGAGTTCTGGAAGGACACCAAGGGAGAGGAGGTATTAGAGAAGGCTCGGACGGCTGGGGCCTGTTGCCAAGATACTGGAAACATATTTAGAGAGAGAGAGAGAGAGAGAGAGAGAGAGAGAGAGAGAGAGAGAGAGAGAGAGAGAGAGAGAGAGAAGCAGCAGCAGCCAGGTAGTCTGCACAGAGAACAGAGTGTTGAGGCTTTGCAGAACTTGTTTTAGTAAGCTCTCTGCTTTGAGTTTCCCTGTTGGATGGTCGTGGTTTAGGAGTGTGCTGTCTCACCATGAAGAGAATGGAGAAGTAGTAGGCTGTTAATCTGAATTAAAAGCTGGATTAAAAGGAGATGTGTTACACTGTCTTGTTGTTTCTGGCTAATTAAGAGCCTGCTCTTCTTTTGAAAAGTTGTAGTGTTTTTATAGTGTGACTTTTACCGTTTTCTGTCGCAACTATATTGTTCATTGCCAACATCAACATACTGGTGAACACATACACACACACTCACTGACACACAAACACTCACGCAGCCCCCCCCCCCCCCCCCACCTACACACACTCACACACTTGGAAAGGACATCTCAACAACAGCTGGGAATATAAATCTGGGAATTCACAGTAAAAACGCACACACACACACACACACACACACACACACACACACACACACACACACACACACACACACACACACACACACACACACACACACACACGCGCACACAATGGAAATAGCCCATCATTCTCTTCAACTGGTAAAATGTACAGTTTTAGTTTTAACAGTTTAAAGTTTTGGCACTTCAGAAGACTTCTAACATCGCTGTGACTGCCAGAAAATAAAACCCTCCTTAAAAAAACGTTTCCCGTTAGAAACGAAAAACTCACATTTTCAATCACTTTTGTAGTTCTTGTTCATTTGTAGTTCTTGTTCATGATAGCGGAGTTACTATTTACCGAGGCGAATGAGACGGAGCGTCTCCAAAGACAGCGACCACACAGCAGACAAAGACGTTTATACTCACTTTCTTTAGGTTTCCAAATTGGACAGGAGACGTAGAGGGAATCTGTGATCCTCTTCTCCACCAAGATCCCCCAAAGTCTCCTGCGGGGCACAGATAACGGGAAAGTAAACTCACTGCAAAACGGTGAACGCAACGACCAATTACGGACGTGCGTAATTGTCCGCGTTTATGCACTAACGGATCATTTGCTCGCTCTTTTGGCACACTTACTTTTCCCCAAAGATTGCACAAAGTTGCTCCAAACTTTAGACCAGAATAGCCAAGAGTATCTGGGGAATTCAGGCTTTGGCTGAGGCGGATTTCTCTCTCTCTCTCTCTCTCTCTCTCTCTCTCTCTCTCTCTCTCTCTCTCTCTTACTGTCCCCCTCGCCCCCCTCGTTTGGACCCCAGGCCTTTGTCTGCCAAACCAGTTCATTCTGGTTGCATTAGGCTCCATTCATGCACTCTCACACAAACACACATCAACCACAGGACTCTCTCCTCTCCCCCCTCTTCCTCTCCTCTCCTCCAGCGAGGCATCCAAACCAATACGCATCCCCCTCTCTCCTCTCCCCTCTGCGCCCGTACCCTCCACCCCGTCCCGGGATGAAGGATGGATACCCTGGCCCGGTTGACACCATGTTGTGTGCGTAGAAAACAACGACAAACGTCTCACGTTTCAAGTTTTTGCGGGTTTGTTGTGTTGTTTTTTGACGGGGCCATCAGGGTAAGTATGTGGGGTGAAGTCATCCACTCCCGAGGCATTTTAAGTACCCAGGCTACAATGGGATCCTGTCCGTGGGGGGTCGGACCACATTCACTGCTGGGGAGATGAACCGCTCTCCAAGGGACGCGCATGCGCAGTGCCAGGTGTTGAGATCTGAACCCACAACGGTTTACTTTGTTTTTTTTATTAATTATAACTCGAACGATTAATTAATACTTTTTGGGGCAGCTTTACATCTATTACTATAATATAATATAATATAATAGCTTAAGTTTTGACCGTGAATACTTGGTGGTTTGGATAGACGGTAAACCAAGGCGGTTGTGTGGTTCATTAACCCAATCCGAACCGAGATAAAAAAATATATACTTAAGTGTTAACCTTAATCATACCCATTTATTGACGTTAAAAGGAAAGAATCAGGAAAATGGCTGATCGATTTTATATATATATTATAGATATCTTGACAACAGATGCTCTGCAGATAATCTTGATAAATACTTTAACCACGGAGCTATTTCGGTGTAATTGGAGGCAGACGCTAACCGGTGAAACGCGGCTTCTTGTGCCCAGAAAGGTCCCTGGGGAGCTCAGAGTGCGCATGCGCTCCTCCTCCGCAGCCAACGTTCTGTCGACGCCCCGTCATCTATTTAGGCTCCGCCCCCTGGTATCCTTTTTGTACACATTGACTCTTGATTTCGTTTAAAAGCTCTTAAAGTCAGGATTGTAAACATTTGTTCTAGGAATCAACACAAAATCTTCTAAAGAAACAAAAGAGAAAAATATGTAAAGATGACATTCCATAAACACTTTTATTCCCTTAAATAAACATTTTAAATCCCATACCAAGCTAAATATTATGATAAGCATACTTACAAAATACAGATATAACAATCACTTAAAAAAAAAAATTACTCAAACAGGCTCCAAATATTCCATTGGTAGAAAATATTGATTTACATATAAAGCTATCGAACACAAAATAACTAATTACAAAGCCAAGCAGCACGGAGACAACCGGTTAATTAATAAATGGACTGGACATCGTAAGTCCCATCGGAGAAATCTAAAACTTAAATGTTTGCGCGAGTTGCAAATGAAAAAAGTTGAAAAGATATCAGAGTGTGCGCTGAAAATAAGCGTTTTCTCAATATCGCTGTGATTTGCAGTTCAATAAAAATTCAATTTTTAATTTAATTTAATTTTCCATTTAATTAAATTAAATGTAACAATTTGAACACGAAAACACCAGACATGCCGCTTACAATTTGGTAAATAACATGCTTTTTGTCATTTGAGATATTGTCAAAGTTGTCTTGCAGCTGTGTTTGCTGCCTTCTAGATATGTAGAAGTGTGAGAACTCCTTGTCCAGTGCAGTGAGTTCAAGGAAAAATGAAAAATGCTGAATGCATTTCTGAAATGCTGCCTTTGACTTTGGCAAGAAGAAAAATCCTATTTCTGACTGTGATTGTATAAAAAAGTCTTAAAAACCCACTTTGAAAAGCAGATCCTTTGATTGTACGTCTGTTTAGAGGCAGCAAACTGAGAATTGCTTTAAAGAGATTCAGATTGTCTCGACACATTTGATGACAGATTATATACAGACTAATTATGAATATCTGAACTATGAACATATTTAAATCATGATTCTCCTTCTCCACTTCTTAACGAGTTATTAATAAAACATGACGCAAAATCACCACTCGAATTCAAATCTGATATACAATCCAAACCTGGCAACAGTCCATAATTCCAAACACAACTACTGACGATATTAAAAAAGGCAATTTGTATAAAAGTGTGTATTTAAAGTTGTAATAAATCAGAGGTTTATCTTGCTGGAAAAGCTTCCTATAACTGACCAAATAACCGATTTAAGAACTGACTTAAGTGAGTCAGTTGACCTGAAAGGCTTTTTAGGTCATATGATCCAAAGAAAAAGCGTATTTGCCACAAAGATGATTCAAAATGGCGTGCAAAGAAAAATACCCATATTTGGATTTCTGGTTCTGGGGGGGGTTAATCAAGCCAATCAGCTTCTGTGTGGATGAACACTCATACGCACTTAGAGCTTTGTGCTTTGGGAATGTCCTGAACCTTCCAAAAATGGTTTATTTCACACACACAAATACTTAAAGGCAACCGATTTAATTGTATTCCATGCACACTCGTCTGTCGCACAAAGTTCGCACACAACACGTCAGTACAAAAGCAGCAATCATCACTCGTCAAAAAGCCGTTCTGGCGACGAAAGCTTCAGGGAAAACGATCACTTGTGCGGCAATTTGCAAAAAAAACAATTTCAGCAGCGCAGCCATTCTTCAGAGTCGCTTTGAAACCAGACGATGGGATTGGCCTGTATCGTTACAGTCTGAGGAAAAGAATCGTTAAGACTTTGTTCTAACGAGCACTACCAATTAAGTGAGCGAATCAGAGGACGGTTTCACAAAGCCTTCCTCGTCCACAGATCCTCAGTGGAATCTTTACGATTGTTTTTCCTGCTCGGACGTTGAATCAACGGCAGACGTGTTTTTCAGTCCCTGATTGCGAGCGGGGTCGATCTGTTGTTGGTTCTACAGCGGGGATCGTCAGCTCCTGGCAGCGTGTGGATATGGCTTTGACATCCCGGGTCTTCTGAGTCCGAATGAAAAGATCTCAAATCATTTGAGGGGCCGTTTGAGGGGCCAATCTTAAGGGTCTTAAAATTCCTCTACAGAGCACTGTGTGAAGAAGAAGATGTCTCTCTGTGAGGTCAGAGATCCAGATATCCTCCTCAGACCTGATTATATACATTGTTCTTGTTCTTCTTCCAGACCTGGTTTGAGGATTGGAGTCCAGGAGCTAGACCGGTCTCAACAACTCCAGGACCAGGGGGTGAAGATCCCACAACATTCCTGGAAACTCAACACCAGTGTGGACCCCCGTCGCCTGAAGGAGACCACCTCCAAGTGATCCGCTCTCCTTCAGACCGGTGCCTGCCCCCCCCGCCGGTGAAGACCCTCCAGGTTCAGACCAGGAGGGGTCCCCTCCTCAGACCGCCGTCTCCTGGTCCTCCCTCTGGATCATCTGGTAGTGCTGGCGGTTCTCCAGGTAGGCCGCCAGCTCCGAGTCGCTCGCCTTCTCCGCTCTGCTCTTCGGCGTGTCCCCCTGCAGGAGGAGCGAGGGGTCAGAGGTCACAGCGTGGCACGGATCGACACCTGATGGACCGATACCTGAACCTGATCAATACTTGGACCCCATCGATCGATACCTGACCTGGGGATATGTCTGAAATTGCAGGTTTGTCTAAGACATAGACCTTTAACCCCTCACTCTGTTTCTGTGCAGTAATTGCCCTCAATTAGCAGCCGATCCTAACGAGAAGGACTCCCCAGTTAGCCCCGCCCCCAGCAGTGTGTCCGCACTGGTCTGAACTCCTCCCACCAGATCTACCGTCCATCCCACTGGTCTGAACTCCTCCCAGCAGATCTACCGTCCATCCCACTGGTCTGAACTCCTCCCACCAGATCTACCGTCCATCCCACTGGTCTGAACTCCTCCCACCAGATCTACCGTCCATCCCACTGGTCTGAACTCCTCCCACCAGATCTACCGTCCATCCCACTGGTCTGAACTCCTCCCAGCAGATCTACCGTCCATCCCACTGGTCTGAACTCCTCCCACCAGATCTACCGTCCATCCCACTGGTCTGAACTCCTCCCACCAGATCTACCGTCCATCCCACTGGTCTGAACTCCTCCCACCAGATCTACCGCAAACACCCAGTGGCGTAAACGTGGTTAGAATTGACAGTCTAACCCCGGGGCTTAAGAACAGACTCTGTCGTCTTTATCAAACCGGGATCTGACCAGAGAGAAACCTGACCTGGGGATATGTCTGAAATTGCAGGTTTGTCTAAGACATAGACCTTTAACCCCTCACTCTGTTTCTGTGCAGTAATTGCCCTCAATTAGCAGCCGATCCTAACGAGAAGGACTCCCCAGTTAGCCCCGCCCCCAGCAGTGTGTCCGCACTGGTCTGAACTCCTCCCACCAGATCTACCGTCCATCCCACTGGTCTGAACTCCTCCCAGCAGATCTACCGTCCATCCCACTGGTCTGAACTCCTCCCACCAGATCTACCGTCCATCCCACTGGTCTGAACTCCTCCCACCAGATCTACCGTCCATCCCACTGGTCTGAACTCCTCCCACCAGATCTACCGTCCATCCCACTGGTCTGAACTCCTCCCAGCAGATCTACCGTCCATCCCACTGGTCTGAACTCCTCCCACCAGATCTACCGTCCATCCCACTGGTCTGAACTCCTCCCAGCAGATCTACCGTCCATCCCACTGGTCTGAACTCCTCCCACCAGATCTACCGTCCATCCCACTGGTCTGAACTCCTCCCACCAGATCTACCGCAAACACCCAGTGGCGTAAACGTGGTTAGAATTGACAGTCTAACCCCGGGGCTTAAGAACAGACTCTGTCGTCTTTATCAAACCGGGATCTGACCAGAGAGAAACAAACAAACAAACAAATAGAGTCTCCGGAGGAACCGAGACGAGGATTTAGAAAAGTAAATAAAACATAGGGAGAGGGGAGGAGGAGAGGGAGAAGGGGAGGAGAGAGGGGGAGAGAGGAAGTGAGGGGAGGGGAGAGAGTGAAGGAGGAGAGCGGAGAGGGGGAGCGACAGAAGGGACGAGAGGGAAGGAGAGAGAGGAGGAGGGACAGAGAGGCGAGGAGAGAGGAGACGAGAGGAGAGAGGAGGAGGGACAGAGAGGCGAGGAGAGAGGAGAGGAGAGAGGAGAGGAGAGAGGAGGAGGGACAGAGAGGCGAGGAGAGAGGAGAGGAGAGAGGAGAGGAGAGAGGAGGAGGGACAGAGAGGCGAGGAGAGAGGAGAGGAGAGAGGAGAGGAGAGAGGAGGAGGGACAGAGAGGCGAGGAGAGAGGAGAGGAGAGAGGAGAGGAGAGAGGAGGAGGGACAGAGAGGCGAGGAGAGAGGAGAGGGAAGGAGAGAGAGGAGGAGGGACAGAGAGGCGAGGAGAGAGGAGAGGAGAGAGGAGAGGAGAGAGGAGGAGGGACAGAGAGGCGAGCAGAGAGGAGAGGGAAGGAGAGACAGAGGAGGGTAGAGCAGGGGAGAGAGGAGGAGGAGAGACAGAGCGGCTCCATGGGGCTGAGAGGGTGTTTGTTCTGAGAGCTTTACTCTATGGCCGCGGGCTGCTTGGAGGGAGACGCAAATCCTGGAGATTACCCTCCTCCTCCGAGCAAGGCAGCAGGGAGGAGAGGAGAGAGGGAGAGAGGAGATTGAGGGGGGAGGACAGGAGGGAGGAGTGGAGGGAGGGGAGGAGGAGAGTAGGGGAGGAGGAGAAGGGGGATGAAGGGAGGAGAGAGGAGCTGGAGAGAGGAGGGAGGAGGGAAGAGGGAGAGACTGCTTGGAAGCAGGTTTAAAAGCACTTAAAACGACAAGAAACCACGCATCCAGATGTGTTTGTTTGTGTTTATCTAGCCTCTGGCTTGAGAGCATGCATAAGAGGAATCCTCTCTCTCTCTCTCTCTCTCTGTCTGTCTCTCTCTCTCCCCCCCTCCCTCTCTCTCTCTCTCTCTCTCTCTCCCCCCCTCTCTCTCTCTCTCCCTCCCTCCCTCCCCCTCTCCCCCCCTTTGGAAGCAGTCACTCAAAGCAGCAGGCCAGGTGTGTCTGTCGAGGGACTCGGTACTTCTCTTCACTATGGTCCCCTCAGTATTCCCTTCAGAGACGTGTGTTGGATATTATTTTTAAGGGTTGAAACTGTGATGAAAATCGGCCTTTCTGATTCGCTGAATCCTGACCCCTTCAAAATGGCTGACCTGTTCGGTTGAAACTGGTTCCTTTGGGTCCGACAAGGTGTTGGTCGACGTTTCTGAGTTATTTTTTATTAACGATGTAAAACTAACTGAAAGAAACTTAAAATCTGCTCCTTCCAGATAAAATCCCTTTCTCGGAGGAACGGTTTGCTATTGGACGAGCAACCGAGCTTGAGTTGAGAGTGGGCGTTGACAAAGTTAGACCACGCCCCTTCCACTCACCCAGACAGATAGAGAGAGGGGAACAGAAAGAAAGACAGACGGGGAGACAGACAGACCGAGGGGGAGACAGACAGACGGCGAGAGAGAGACAGACAGAGATACGGGAAGAGAGACAGACAGAGAGTCTGACATAGAGACAGAATACAGAAAGGAAGCCTCTCACACACACAGTCAGTGAGACAGGTTACCTGCAGGTCTGTCTTCATGAGGGAGGCCCCAGCTTCCACCAGGTAGTGACAGATGGTCCTCAGACAGAGAGACGCGGCCCGGTGGAGCGCTGTCTCACCCCTGGGGATGGAGAGAGAGAGAGAGAGAGAGAGAGAGAGAGAGAGAGAGAGAGAGAGAGAGAGAGAGAGAGAGAGAGAGAGAGAGAGAGAGAGAGAGAGAGAGAGAGAGAGAGAGAGAGAGAGAGAGAGAGAGAGAGAGAGAGAGAGAGAGAGAGAGAGAGGGGAGGGAGAGAGAGACAGAGACAGAGAGAGGGGATCACTGCAGGACCGAGACAACAGACTCAATACTGAGCCACTTTGTTAAATAATAGCGTCTGTACGCTGGTGGCCAGACAACATGGGCTCCATCCCTTATCTCTGGATCCTAACAGAGCAGCACATCATGTCCTGTGCTTGCTGTGGGTCCACGACGCCATTACCCAGAGATCTCAGAGCCTGATTCCTCCCCAAGCTAGCATAGATCGTACGCACACGACAAGATTATAGTTCTCTCCAAAAAGCGACACTAACTTTAGTCCCCCCGAGGTTGATCTTTGATCGTTCAAGCCAGCCCATGAATCAGTTAGACTTATCACAACCTGGGGTTGTTTGTCATAGTCACCAGGGAGACGGAACACAGCCTGTTTACATGCCTCAACACCGCGTTCCCACTGCAGCCATGGTGGTGAACGACCATCCTAGACCTAAACTACTCCCTCCCTAGCCAACACAGATCCTTCTACACTTGTGAGGGCGTTTCGTGTGGATGGAGCCTCGTCAGTGATGACAGACGCCCCTGAGCCCTTGAGCAACGCGTTGGGTCAGATGTCTTCTGACCGTAGTAGAGCTACAGGTGTAGGGAGACTTACTGTAGATTCTCCGCCACATCCAGGAGCTCAGTGGGAGCTGAGGAGAGAGGAGACAGACGTTATTGATCCTGAATTAGCTCTGTCATCTGCTGTAAACGGGGAATGGGTTAACCTAGTGATGGTTAGTGCTTGGCACTTGGTTCTATGAACATCCTCACTGTACCCACAGAGATATATTATAAGTCACTCTGGGTAAAAGCGTCTGATAAACGCCGTGAATGTAAATTGGATGATTGCAGGACGGATCCGTTGAGGACTATATCCATATCAGTAGATCTCCAAGGATCTTGCCTTGGGACCCGCTATCCTGATCCACTGTTTTATTCAAACCAAGCTCATTTACATATGTCTCATCATCACAAAACGCATACACACACACACACACACACAATTTCTTCATGACCTATGTATTCATTCATGGCCCAGGAGCCTCCAGTTGAGCGCCCCTGATCCACACACCAGACCAGGGGTAGCGCCTAGCGTTAGCCTCCCTCTGCTCTAAAGCTCCTCGCGGCGCGTGCTACTGGAACGCGCCGCGCACTCCTCCACCCTGACGAGGCGGTGATGGTGCTCCTCCTCACCGTGGTCCAGGATGTAACGCACCACCTCCTTGTTGCCGGCGGCGACGGCGTGGTGCAGCAGAGTGCAGCCGGCGGCATCCAGCGCGGCCAGGTCGGCCCCCCCCGCGTGGAGCTCCTGGAGCTGTGGGGGGCATCAGGGGAGACGGGCAGAAGGGATGAGCTACACCCCCAGGGTCACTCAGACCGATGGACATTAGCAGACGTATCCTCTAAGTCGGTGGCCCTCCGATGCCCCTTCCCCAGCGACAGTAGCAGCTCGAGGCGTGGTTTGGTTCCGGGCACGGCGTGTTTCCGTGTACAATAGTGCCGCGTCAACGTGGGCGGGCCGTCTTTTATAGCACGCTCTCTCTGGCCAATCAGTGGCCAGCAGCCTGTTTACGTCACACAAAGTATCAGTTCAGCTCTCTTGGAACCTCGAGCGAGTTGAGACCAAAGAGGTACCAGGTACCAGGTACCTCATTTTGGTGATCGAAACGCAAAAAGAAAGCGGGCCGAGTGGAGGCGAGTTGAGCTGGAACTGTCGGGGGAAAAGGTGCATAACTCTGCCTACTAGTGTACCCCCTATAAGATACTGTTTCAGCTGTGTACCCCCTTCACCGGCACAAAACACATCTGCGAGACAAATAAATAAAATGAAGGTAAATAATTGCCTGTTCTGTTTGGCGGTGTTGACATGAACAGTAAAAGATGGTGAATACTACTGATTATTCTCCTTTCTCCTTGTCAGATTTAAGTCTCTTAAATCTGTTTTGTCTTGCTTTATGAATTTCAAGGGGTACCCCCTTCAATACCCAAAAGTACCCCTAGAGGCCTGCGTACCCCCGTTTGAGAACCACTGCTTTAAATGATAGAAAGTGTTTATTTTATGAAGATATGGTTGGTCTCATGTCTAAGAACTTACCCTCTTCAGGTCTGTCTGCTTCACAGACTGAATCAGCATCTCTAGAGAGCCTGAGAAAAGAGAGAGAGAGAGACAGTGTTAGTGAGGGAGAGACTAACTACAGTTAGGGACCGATACGGGATATGGGAGAGAGACACAGAGACAGAGACAGACAGACAGACAGACAGACAGACAGACAGACAGACAGACAGACAGACAGACAGACAGACAGACAGACAGACAGACAGACAGACAGACAGACAGACAGACAGACAGACAGACAGACAGACAGACAGAGACAGACAGAGAGAGAGAGAGAGAGAGAGAGAGAGACAGACAGAGACAGACAGAGAGAGAGGTGACAGGGCTTAACATATTATAACTCGCCCATATGAAGGACTGCTCTCTGATACCCGTCCTCTCCTCTTGTGGAAAGCGGTGTCTTTGTTGTGGGTTTGTGTGTTTTGTGTGTTTAATATCCCAGACGGCCGAAGGAGATACGAGATAATTATTTATTAAGATGACCTCAATACCCCCATTGTTTTCTCTCTCTCGTTCTCTCTCTCTCCCCATGTCTCTCTCTCTCCCCATGTCTCTCTCTCTCTCTCTCTCTCTCTCTCTCTCTCCCTCGTTGATTCCTAATCCAATTACAGCCTCTGTGTGTGTGTGTGTGTGTGTGTGTGTGTGTCTCTGTGTGTCGGTGTGTGTGTGACTGTGTGCGTGTTTGCGTGATGTTTGTGTGACACTGTGCGTCTGTGTGCGTGTGTGTGTGTCTAATTGGAGTGTTAAATCCTCTATGAGGTTTTTGTGGCTGCGAGTCAAATCTGAAACAGCAAAACGCAAATCCACAGCATCATCTGCTACTGAGCACTACTGAAACTGAGACTCAAGGCAGCAGGAAGTGGACGTGGAAGAGACAGGAAGTGGTCTTGGAAAAGACAGGAAGTTGTCATGCAGAAGACAGGAAGTGAGCGTTGAGGAGGGAGGATGTTGTTTCATAATAAGTAAATAAGTAAGTAAGTATTTTATTGTCTCTCTCAAGAGAGAAATTTGCTTTTGGCACACAGAGAGCTTTTTAATATAACATTTAAATGTGTGTCTCTGTTTGTTGTTTTTCTGTTTGGTGTGTGTGTGTGTGTGTGTGTGTGCGTGCGTGCGTGCGTGCGTGTCTGGTCAGAGTCCCCTGAGCTGTGAAGACGTCTCCATAAAGGCTAGATTCCACCGGAGGCGTACGCGCCGCGGGACGGCTGCGCCGCGGTCACGCAGCTGATCGCTTCCACTATAATCAATGAGACTATTTCCACCGGGCGCGCCGCGGAACGTTTCAGCAGCAACATGAAGTCATTTATGTACCAAATCATCCTTTTTATAAGGAAAATGTCAGAAAGGACAAAGCGTGGCATTTAATTGCAATAGTTTTGGGAGTGGAAGGTGAGTACATTAGGTTTAGAATTATCGCGTGATCTCGTGATCTCGCGTGAATACTGGCGGGCTCCCAAGGCAGCGCTACGCTGCCGTTACGCGCCCGGTAGGAATTGACGCAGGGCAGAGGACGCAGCCGTTCCGCGGCGCAGCCGTTCCGCGGCGCGTACGCGTCCGGTGGGATCCCGGTGTGACTCAGATCTCTGATCTGAGTCACACCGATCTCTGATCTCTGAGATCTGATCCTCAGAGAGAAGAACCCCACAGAGAGACCAGAGAGACCAGAGAGAGAGGCCAGAGAGAGACCAGAGAGACCAAAGAGAGACCACAGAGAGACCAGAGAGAGACCACAGAGAGAGACCAGAGAGAGAGACCAGAGAGAGACCAGAGAGAGACCAGAGAGACCACAAGGAGACCAGAGAGAGAGACCACAGAGATACCAGAGAGAGACCACAGAGAGACCAGAGAGAGACCAGAGAGACCAGAGAGACCACAGAGAGACCAAAGAGAGAGACCACAGAGAGAGACCACAGAGAGAAACCACACAGAGAGAGACCACAGAGAGACCAGAGAGATACCAGAGAGAGACCACAGAGAGAGAGACCAGAGAGAGACCAGAAAGAGATCACAGAGACCACAGAACACAGAGAACACACTCACACATAAACATGAACGCACACACACACATGAACACAAACACACACACACACACACAGATGCACACATGAACACACACACACACACACATGAACACACACACACACACACACACACACACACACACACACACACACACACACACACACACACACACACACACACACATGCACAAATGAACACACACAAAGACAGACAGAAACACATAAACACACACACACAGACAAACAGAAACAAACACACACACAGAAACACATCAACACACGTACAGAAGCAGAAACAACACACACACACTGTGGCAACCCGGCCCAGGCCAATTAAGGAGATTCAGAACACCTGAGGAACAAGTGGAGAAGCAGGGCTTAAATAGCCCGCTTCTCCACTCATTCGGGGCTCTCCCAGCCCTGGAGCTCCAGCACGGAGAGACCGGTCCTCGTGGGTGACGGGATTCCACCCACGAAGGAGGGGACCGTTGATTCATCCCAGGTTTTACGTTATTTGTGTTTTGAGAGACTTTTTTGTTTTGGAATAAACATGCCTTTTTTTGGCTTTTCCCAACGAAATTGTGTCCTGTTTGGGAGGAGTTGGTTGGCTCAACGTGGCGGGTTGCCACAACACATACAGAAGCATATCAACACACATATACAAACAGAAACAGCACACACACACCCTTTCACCATTTCTCTGGGTCCAGTGCTTATATTAGCGAAGCAGCTGCTCTACTCGGACTAGCTGAGCTCAGGGTAAACCAGGGCCTCGCAGGCAGAAGCAATCCAACCCAGAGCGTCAACAGGCCGATTCTGATAAGGGAACCCAACGCTGCAATTAATGCTGCTATCCATTTGGATGTACGAAGTGGTAAAGTCGCCAATCTCCCAGCTTTCTTGCGGCATTTCACTGAGGCACGCCCCCTTTCGGTCGTAGTATCTCGTCGCTTTCAAAGTAGAGCGAGCATATCTGTACAACTAGCAAACAAGATGGCTGCGCCCATAGTCAATGGGGATTGAGCTGTATTTTCTTTGTATTTGTACCACGTTGGGGGTTGTAATGTCGATTTTAAATCCTCTTACACATTTGATCTCATTGCTGCTTTAATCCGGTCACCAATTTATGGTCTTGCTTTGCGTGAAATTCAATGTAAAGTTGTGTTTTCAAGCTGGTTTGCCAAAGAGGCTATGTTGCTAATGATGACTAGCCCGCTACTACCCCTCGTGGCTCGACAGAAACACGACAGCACTTGTTGAAATAAAAATTGGCGAAAATGGCAAAATATTATTGCAATGTAAAAGACTTGCAATGTTAATGTTTCTGTAAAGGCTGGCCACCATTATACACTGGATTATTTATTTTTTCCAAAATAGTTTTCTTAAACTCGTCGGACACAAATAGCAAACTGGAAGGCTGGAGCAAGGGAAATACGTCACGTTCTCGCTGAAGCTGGTCGTTCGTACCAGCCTACCATCAAAATGGATAGCAGCATAAGCCTCAGAGACCTGTTTACACAGGGGCGGGGCCAGAGTCCTGGCCTCCGATTGGCCAGGACGGCTGCTAGCCCCGGATCACATTGATTACAATAGTGTGCAGCATGTGGTTCGTCTCTCTGATGAGCTGTTAAGGTGCGGACACACCAAAAGCGTTACCCGCGTACCACGCGTATAAAATCAGCAATTTTCCATAGGGAAGCATTGGTTTACGCGTGTACATGCGTTACATGCGTATAAGCAACATTTTACTCGCGTTAGGGGCGTATGAGGCGCGTATATATACGCGCGTACATATACGCGCGTACGCGAGGAGTTCAAAAAATTTAACTTTTTACGCTCATACGCGTGATACTTAGCCGCAATAGCCAATCAGCGTGGAGCTTGTCCCGACGTCACTGGCAGAGAGTAGTGTCGCTTGCACAGAAGCATACGGCCGACATTTTTCTTTATTCTGGGTGGAAATAGTAACTTAGTTACGCCATTAAATGCGTTTATGGAAACATTTCTAGCGAGAAATGTGCATTTTACTTTCATAATGTTCGCTCTGTGAATGTGAAGGATGTTTGGTTTGATAGTTATGACGAAGAGTGAACGCTCCGTTCACTTGCATGGACAGAGTCTCTGATTGCTAAGCAACCTCAACGTCTTGGCGGACTATTTCTCTGCTGATCAACACTACGAATGCTGGAAACACACCAGACACACCATGTGAAGTTATTTAACCCGATTATTGTTATTTATATCCGAGATTATTTAATCTAACCCGATCCAAGCTCTATCATCCACCCAAACACGGCGGCGTTTGGGTTTCCTTCCTCGGACTCCTAAATCCAGCGCAGCCACAGGCTGGGGGGGGGGGGGGGGGGGGGGGGGGGCGGTCTCATCTACGCGCGTATGCGTACGCGCGTATCTGACCATTTTGGACACAAAATGGTCAAGCAACATTTTAGCTGCGTTACGCGCGTACATGGTACGCGAGGTACGCGCTTGGTGTGTTGGCACCTTTAGCGGTTAGCGGCATTAGCAACGGAAGCTCCGGATCAGACCAGCAGCAGACAGCGCTCTACTGAGCCGATCAGGGTTAGGTTATTAGACCTGTTCCTGGGGTTAGCGCTGGGGGCTGTAGCCTAAGACCTAGCATTGAGGCCAGCGCTGAGGGCTAGCGTCGAGGCTAGCGCTTCAGTGTTGATGTTTCTGCAGAGAAAAAGCCTTGAACTCTGTGTGTGTGTGTGTGTGTGTGTGTGTGTGTGTCAGTGTGTGATAATGATGTTCTTCAAATCGTTGCAGTATATATACAGTGTAGAGTTATGTCTTGGTTCCCGAACCCGAGCCAAAACAGTGTGACAGTTAAGTGTGAAATCTTTAAGCCGGCGGCGACTATAAAAAAACAGTGAGGTCGTTATGTCGGCATAAACCTGGTGAAATGTCCTTAATGGCCTTCAACTTAATCAATGACGACGTTTGGAACTGTGTCTAAAATAAGAGACAGTCATTTAGAGAAGGCTATGTTTCTTCAAGTCTCCGCAAACCGGTTTGAGCCTGTTCTACTCTCCACATTCTACGCTCCGAACTCAAACCAAGGTTCTTCTGCGATGTCAAAGTGACGTTAAGAGATGTCTGGACCGCGGAGGACACGCAGGGCTCAGCGGATGTGTGGATGTGGATGTGTGGAAGTGTTTGGGTGTGTGTGGGGATGTGTAGATATCTGTGGGTGTGAATGTGTTAATGTGTGTAGATGTGTGTGTGTAGATCTGTGTTTATGTGTGTGGACATGTGCGTGGATATGTGGGGGTATGTATGGATGTTTGTGGGTGTGGATGTGTTTGGATGTGTGTTTGGATGTGTGGAAGTGTGTGTGTAGGTGTGTGTGTGTGTGCATGTGCGTGGAGGTGTAGGTGTACATGTGTGTAGATGTTTGTACATGTGCATCGACAACGACAGCTCGAGGAGAATAGAATCACAAAGTTGGCACGCGGGTCGTAACCATGGTGACCACACGCTCCATCCCAGAGAGAGAGAGAGAGAGAGAGAGAGAGAGAGAGAGAGAGAGAGAGAGAGAGAGAGAGAGAGAGAGAGAGAGAGAGAGAGAGAGAATAGATATCTTGTTTCCCTTTACTTTACAACGGAACATTAGCGGGAGGAAAAATAATGCTTAGCGAAATGCTAACCTTAGCTTAGTTTGTTTACGTTCGCTGTACAGCGCTGCGCCAATCAACTGTGACTTATCAATATAATGGATATAATATGGACACATATGACAATCAATATTCAGTATTTGTAATGGATTTATTGTACAAATTCCCTGAAAATATGCACGTTCCACGATGAATTGAAAAGCTGCCATCTAAGGGCTGAGATGCCAGAGGACAGCTGATTTGGAACGGAGCAACAGCTGTTCGCTTTCACGGGGAAAAACTAAGGAACTCCAACTTACTTAGGCCTAATAATTAACATTCAAAAGCTATTAGATCTTCAACAAAATATGCAGATACTGTCTAAATCGGTTCCATTGAGTATATAGGGATTATTAATGTTGTTTTTGAAGGTGTGTTTTTCTGGAACGAGCATTCGAATATTCGCTCGGAAAAACCAACGAGTATTCAAAGCCAGAAAAATGGTATTCGGGCCAGCCCTAATGAACACACATATGCGCACACACACAAGCGTGTGTACGCACACATAATAGTGTACGCACACAGGCATGCACACGTTATGTCACCTGATGTAAGTGGGAAAAGTGATGCACACACACTCACTCACACAGACACACATGTGAATGCACACACAAACACATGAAATAAACACACACGTTTTGTCACCTGATGTGGGAAAAGCACAAACACACACACACAAACATAATTGCACCCACATACACACGCTCTGATTCAGCAGCCAATCAAGGTAGAGACATGTATCGAACACAGCCAATCAACGAACAGCAGCAGTGATATGATACATGCAGGTTTCTATAATTGTTTATCTTTTAATTAACTGGTACAAATGTTGTTGTTGTTGATAATTGCAGTTGACATGAGCTATTATAGGTTAATGGTCTCTCTGTACTCCCAGGAGGGTTTAGGGTTTACAGGATAATGGAAAAACAGAATTACAATTATTGTTACCATTCATTTCTAAGTTGCTTGTAGTTGGTTACTCGTCCTGCGCGCGCGCGCGTGCGTGCGTGCGTGCGTGCGTGCGTGCGTGCGTGCGTGCGTGCGTGCGTGCGTGTGTGTGTACATCCCTGGTTGTGTGTGTGTGTCCGTTTCCTGGTTGTGTGTCTGTGTGTGTGTAACATCACTCTCACCTTTCCCAGGCTCCGCCTCGTTCCTCCCTGGCTCCGCCTCCTTTCTCCCTGGCTCCGCCTCCTTCATCACCGGCTCCGCCTCCTTCCTCTCCAGGTGGATGAAGTCTTTCCTGCAGAACAAAAAGCAACCGTCAAGACCAATCAGCAGCCTCCATCAAGACTCAACGCCCAATCAGCAGCCTCCGTCTGACTCATCGACCAGTCAGCAGCCTCCATCTGACTCATCAACCAATCAGCAATTTTCGTCTGACGCCCATTCCCTGCCATCACTCAAGTTAGTTTCTAGAATCTGCTCATACGGTTGGGTGCGTGCGCATGTGTGTGTGTGTGTGTGTGTGTGTGTGTGTGTGTGTGTGTGTGTGTGTGTGTGTGTGTGTGTGTGTGTGTGTGTGTGTGTGTGTGTGTGTGTGTGTGTGTGTGTGTGTGTGTGTGTGTGTGAAGTTTTTATTATTAAAAGGGACAGTGTGCATTAATCAACATGTCCATTGTATCGGACATATAAATGCACCAGATTTAGTTAAAAAAATATTTTTCATCCGTAGTCCCTGGCAGGTTGATGTTAGATAGAACATACAAAAGCATAAAAGCAACACAACATATAGTTAGCCAGATGATTAACTTTGATATTACATGGACAAGGATACAAACTAAGATGACAAAGACGTAATATAACATGCCAGAATAAAAAGGATTAAAAGTGAAGAGAATAACGAACAAAAAACATAAAATAGTTAAACATGGAACTCTTAAGCAGTTAGTAGGCTCACAATCACAGACAGAAGGAGGCTGGTACAGCAGCACCACACTCAAGGTAACACATTAACTATGGGTACATGTTTGTTTGTCCAGTATCCATTGCTTCATGGATTTAGTAAAATAGTTTATGTTTGTATTATTCCTAAATTCAGTTGGTATGGAGTTCCAGGTGTAGGCAGTCTTTTATGTGTGAGAGGATCATGGCATGCATGTACATTTTAGATGCTTCAGTCGTTAAATTATTCCCTTTATATCTAAAATTGTTTAAATTGAATTTGATTCTGTTCACAACCTTTTTCACTTGAGTTTTAAAAGTGAGTTTTGAGTCAAGTGCAATACCAAGGGACTTAGGCTACGTTTACACGATGACGGTCTGACCAGAAGACACAAAAGTGGCGTCGCGTCTTTACTCTTTATTCCGCGTTCGGGAGGAAATCTGCGTGCATACGGTGACGCAAAAGTGTGTGCAATTCGATTGGGTATGCATGCCAGGCGGCTAGGTGGTGCTGTGATACACTATCACACAACACCGCAATGTCTGAGTGCATGCGTAGAATCTTCCTTCTTCTCTTATCCGTGCCGCAAAAACCAAAAAGATCCTTCTCTGTTCAGTAACACTATCTGTACATATCCTGTACATTTCGTGGAAAGACTCCTGTACGCTTGTTGGAGCTGCCAGAGCAGCTTGAAGGTCCGACGCATGGAAATAATCTGACATGTTTGTTTTTTTCCTTGTACTGGCACATGTATGTGACGTAAACGCGTACGCGACGTGAGCAGATCTGAGCAGTGTTTTGCGTCTTGGCAGTGTAGACGGAAACGCTACGGCGGAGCGTATTTAACTTTTCCACTCTGGAGGGTGGTTTCAGATTTATGCGTTTTCATGCCCTAAAAACGCCGTCATCGTCTAAACGAAAGGCACTTCCGATAAAATATTTTGTCGTTTTCACCCGCAAGCGTCCTCGTGTAAACGGGGCCTCATATTCATTCATAACTAATACATTTCTCCCTGCTACTAACCTAGCAGGCTCGGGATCTTTATTAGCAGGTTTGAAAAAAAGATACAGACAGACTTGCTAATATTGAGATGTAAACATGAACTGGTCAACCAGTTAGGAACATAAACCATGGCAGCTGATTGTTCATCTACAGCTCCTTTCTTATCTTTAGAATGTAAATAGATGACTGTGTCGTCAGCATACATCTGACAAGTAACAGAAGTTGGACAAGGTAATTTATGCACAAACTGAACAATAAGGGGCCTAAAGTAGAGCCCTGTGGGACACCGACACAGTTTTGACTATTTGTGAGATTTTTTCACCTATACGCACACAGGAAATTAGGTTGACTGAGTCACTGCCCATTTTTAAATCTCTCCTCAAAACCCACTTTCACCGGAGAGCTTTTCCAAATTTCATTTGAGCCTGCCTTTGTTTTTATTCCTGTCAATCACATGTATTTTATGCTCTTTGATTTAATTGTGCTTTTATTGTTCAGCACTTTGTAACTGTGTTTTGAAAAGTGCTATAGAAATAAAGTTTATTATTATTATTATTATTATTATTATTATTGTTTCCGCTCTGCAAGATATGATTGAATCCATGTTATCACACTAGGTGAGAAATTTAACTTAGTCAACTTTGCAATTAAAATGTCATGGTTGACAGTATCAAAGGCTTTTCTAAGATCAAGGTAGACGGCTCCCACTACGCCTCCCTTGTCCACTCTAGCCTTGATATTTTCCAGAAGATAACAGTTTGCTGTTTCAGTGAAATTATGTTTACGAAATCCAAACTGCAATGGATGCAATGAGAAGGAGAATGCATTCAGGTGTGTGATAATCTGTTCGGATATCCATTTTTCCGCAACCTTTGATTCACTTGGTAAGATACTAACTGGTCTAAAGTTGCTTGTGACCCTGGGGTTCCCTGCTTTGAATACTGGTGTGATTATAGCAGTTTTCCAAACACTTGGAAACAATCCTCCCTCAATGGATTGGTTTACAATCCTGGTAATAGGCGAAGTGAGTGCCTCTTTGTTTGTTTTGGAAAAAACAGTATCCATCTCATATATATCCTTTGCTTTGGAATAGGGATGGGCATAATTAATCGATGCTCGATAATCGATCGTTAAGAAATGCGTCGATCAATTTATATTGTTATCGATCAAAAGGACGTTGTGTTGCATACTGTGAGTCTTGAAGCATTTAATTGAATATCACTATGTGGGAGAAATACCACCCTGCCGACTGGTGGAAAGTGAATGGAAGAAGGTTCCTGTCAAAGTTAGCGCGACAATACCTCTGCATCCCCGCAACTTCGGTCCCGTCAGAGCGGGTGTTTTCTGCTGCTGGACTGACAGTTACAAGGCTGCGTTCGCGTCTGACCCGCGAGCATGTTAACATGCTTATATTCCTAAATAAAAATATGTAGGCTGGAGTTATGCTATGGACAGTAGGGACAGTCACCACCGTATGTGAGTCGCTCTTTTTTTTCTTAATGTGTTGTCTCTCGCTCCGCTTTTCTTTCGGCTTGGTGCCTCTTGGAGTCGTTACATTTTGCCAAAACTGTGATATTTTAGCAACAAGTTCAGCCTTATATATGTTCAATAAGGTATTGCTTTTAGATAGACTAGTTCATGCAATTGTTAGTAAATGGGTGGCTCATCTTTTTGTTGCGAGCCTTTTCCGCGCGCCGGCTGCAGCCTATAGGCATTATATGTCGGCCTTTTTTCCCCCGTTTTTTCAAAACAGTTATACCGTTTAATGCCCACTTTTAGCCAACTGCCTTTGTTTGATTATTGTTGTCCGATAAGTTGGCTACTTATTGTAATTGGAATAGGCTACAGATTTAGTCTTGTTGAATCGTTTCCAAAACTTTAAGAGCGCCTGTAGGCGCATTGTTCGGACTTTACGAGCGCCGCATAGGCCTATAACCTATAATGCCTGTATTTATTATTTTAAAACTGTTAAACAGTTGTAGGTCTTCAAGTTAACTGTATTGTATTAATGTTGGCCCATACATTATTGTTGGAATAAAGATTTCATTGATAAAAACATGCTGCATTTTCTACCAACGGGAATTTCAATATAGCCTAGAAAAAAGTTAATGATTAATCGATAATTGATCGATAACTCTAGCGATGCTCGATCAAGGAAATTTCTTCAAATGCCCATCCCTACTTTGGAACATTTAAGAGTGTTAAAAGCTGTTGTCACTTTACTTGGATCGTGGATGAGGCATCCCTCGATATTCAGTTCTATTGTTTTGCTATTAGAAAGTTATCCAGTAAATTTCTTACGGATTTTCCATATTTCTTTCGCATTTCCCTTGGCCTCGGTGACGGCATTAATAAAAAATGTTGCTTTAGCTTGTCTTAACTCCTTTACGACTGTTTCTTGGTATGATAAATGAAGGCCTTTCATGTTCTGACTTATTGCTTCATAAAGGACCTTATACCACGGTCTGCTTCATAAGGGACCTTATACCACGGCCTGCTTCATAAGGGACCTTATACAACGGGGGGCTTAAATCCAGCGATCTGATTGGTTCCTAACTGTTGTATAATGAGCGTATACATAACTGCTATGACGCCCGATCATTTTGTGAAAGTTTGCGTATCACTCCGCGCCTGGAAGTAGAAACAGTTACAAAGTAAAACATATGTTGGATGATGGAGAGGGTGTAAATGTTGTTACTCCGGGAGTGAGCAAGGCGATGGAGAGACTAACGAAAGCTTAGGCACACGGCGAGTGAACTGCCCCATAGGACAAATTGCCGGCGAACCGCTCTAGCCGAGCCTTCTCTCGGAGGGACGCTAAAGTGTGTTGCATAGCGACCGTCGTGCATTTTGAAGGCAGCCAGGAGGGACTACTTTTTTGTATTCTTTAATAAAACGGCTACTTTGACTTTCTTGGTTTCTTTTTAAATTTAGTGTGTCTATGACTTTCGTTTTGCCATAATAGTAACCGTTGTATAAAAGCAATAGATCACTTCAGTCAATGGTATGTGCTCATTATACCACTGTGAAGGGGGTCGCCGGCCCTCCGCTGCGCGTCGGGGCCGGACAACGCCCCTTAACAGTGGTCTAATGAGCACATACCACAGCCTGTCGTGATCTATTGCTTAATTATACCACGGTCTGCTTCATAAGGGACCTTATACCACGGTCTGCTTCATAAGGGACCTCCCACCACGGTCTGCTTCATAAGGGACCTCCCACCACGGTCTGCTTCATAAGGGACCTTATACCACGGTCTGGGGGAATGCTCCGTTCTGATTGGCTGCAGGGTGTGCAGTTACTCCTGATATACGGACACCTGCTAAGTAGTTCCAGTCAAATTGTCTGTTCACCGTTCGCAGTTAATGCGCTAGCTGGCGTATCATATCAGCCTGTCTCAAAAATGAGTACCCATAGCAACGGGAACTTAGTCAAAGCCGACGGACTATTTACCTCCCGTTGCCAAGTCGTAGCAAGGTCCGTCCTATTTACTGGAGGAGTGAACAACGTTTCCGTTGCATAAGAACATGACGGGTGGGTAATGGTTACTCCAGGTATTAGTCAAACCCTCAGGGAGGGTTTGGGAGACAAAGTTATGGCTTGTGAAAAACTTTATATTTTGATTGTTAAACGCATGAAAATATAAATGAATGGTCTTAATTAATTTTCTCTGGCAAGTGACCATGGTATAAACGGGATAATGCCCTTCGAGGTGTCCATTATCAGGAATTAATGGATGGCGCCTCCGCAAAGTCCATTCATTCCTGATAATGGACACCTCGTCTGGCATTATCCCTTACGTAATTTATCATTTAACCATGGAAGATGGTTAGTTTGTCCAGGTTTGGATTTTACTTTTCGCTTAAAACCATGTATGATACTATGAAGTTTAGCATGGAGGATTTAGAGTTGTTGTCGCAAGTAGGAGCGTGAAGAGCATTTGGCCCGAGAATTTCCAGGAAACTTTGGGAGACTTTGTGATTTTGTTTTTGTTTTTGTACTTAATATTATGTACGTTTGCTTTTCCGTGATTAAGAACACTGTAGTACGTAGCAAATTGTCCAGCAGTCAAGCGCATGCCTGTCAATCCACTTTGTAAGAGGAGTACTAAGAGTTTGCTATCCATGGTTGGCCTGCTACCCTAAGGTTGTTGTTGATTCAATGAGGTGACCAAACACGGTTGGACGGACAATAAGAGCCAGGATGGATACGACAATGCCATGATCTTGAGATTAAGCATGTTACTTTTAACGGTGTTACCGTATGTTGCATGGTACTGCTGTTGGAAAGAAATATCTCGGTTTCTGAGAAACAGCGACGCAGCACCTGCCAAACCACCCGCCGTAGTTAAAGTCTGTAGATTACAGTCTGTGTGTCTGTGTGTGTCTGTGTGTGTGTGTGTGTGTGTGTGTGTGTGTGTGTGTGTGTGTGTGTGTGTGTGTGTGTGTGTGTGTGTGTGTGTGTGTGTGTGTGTGCTTCATCGATCTAGAGTTGACCCTGACTGGTTTCCTCCAGGGAGTTCACATTGCGTTGATGTGTTGTTCTCTCACCCACGCACAACCATCTGTTACCAGCTCTGAACTCAGGACACACACACACACACACACACAAACACACACACACACACACACACAAACACTCAGAGCGCCACCTGAGTGTTTGTGGGTATGTAGGTGTGTGTGTGTGTTTGTGTGTGTGTTCGTGTGGGTGTGTCTGTTCGTGTGTGCATTCTTATCTGTTTGTGTGTGTTTGTATATGTGTGTGTTTTCGTTGATGTGAACGTGTGCGTGTGTGCTCGCACGAGGATTCTAGTGATTTAGTGTGTGTCTGTTTGTGTGTGTGTGTGTGTGTGTGTGTGTGTGTGTGTGTGTGTGTGTGTGTGTGTGTGTGTGTGTGTGTGTGTGTGTGTGTGTGTGTGTGTGTGTGTGTGTGTGTGTGTGAGTCTGTCTGTGTTTGTGTGGGAGGGGTTTCCAGAGTTTGTTTATACACACATTTTAGATTCATTCTGTGTTGAACCCTCTCTCCTAACGAAGCTAATTAACTCAGCGGAGTCCGAGTGACAGAAACATCGGGGGCGTCAAAAACATCGGAGGTAAGAGAATTTGATAACTGAAACAGAATGAAATCGGGACTTTATGTTCTTACAGAGCTGACTCACGTGTACAGGATCTCTTTCGGTACAGTAAGGACGCAGTATTATCGCCATTCTCGTTTTTAGAGCTAGCATGATTCAAACGACGGCTACGACTTAGCGAGCTGTTATTTAACACATGACTCTTGATGCTCTGTGCTGATTGGTTTATTGCGTTTCGTTTCGATGGATCCGGTTTGCGATTTAGATTAAAAGTGTGAATCTAACTAATGAATATTTCTACTTCCTCAACTACAGTGGTCGCCATGGAGACGTGATGAGGGGGGTCTGCCTGACAGCAGAGCTGGGAGACTCTCTGCCTCGGAGCACACATTACAGAGGTGTGTGTGTGTCTGTTCATGTGTGTGTGTTATTGTGAATGTGTGACTGTTTGTTTGTGTTTGGGTGTTCATTTGTGTGTGTGTGTGTGTGTGTGTTAGTGTGTGTGTGTGTGTGTTCTCTCGTGTGTGCGTGTGTGTTTCTGTTGGTGTGTTTCTGTGTGTGTGTGTGTGTGTGTGTGTGTGTGTGTGTGTGTGTGTGTGTGTGTGTCTGTTTATGCGTGTTTCCTTTAGTGTGTGTGTCTGCGTGTGTGTCTGTCTCTGTGTGTGTGTCTGTGAATGTGAGTGAGTGAGTGAGATTGTAAATGAAAAGCTGTACAGACCTGCTTGCAGATTGGAAATCGGCAGCGGTGGTGTTGGACCGATGGATACACCCAGCCCTGTAACACACACACACACACACACACACACACACACACACACACACACACACACACACACACACACACACACACACACACACACACACACACACACACACACACACACACACACACACACACAGGTGGGGACAGATTGATAAGGGCGTCGATGTAATCTCATCTTGTCATGTGACCACACTGAGCCAAACCGCCAATAGAATAAATAAACAGTTCACTAAATACACGCTTTGCACGTCTACACCAACAACAACCTCAATTTACATCGATAATAACATCACTGTTATTTAAAATACTATTTTCATAGCTTCCCCCTCCAAACACCCCCCCTTTACACACTTATTGTATGTCGTATGACCTGCCACGTAATGAACGCACTTATTTTGTGTTGTACGCCCTGGCATTTAATGTACACACCTATTGTATGTTGTGCTTCCTGGCTATAAAAAACAGTACTTAGCATCGTGTAGCATCGAACCATAGCTATCGCTGTTGTAAATGGGGAATGGGTTAACCTAGTGATGGTTAGTGCTTGGCCCTTGGTTCTATGAACATCCTTACTGTACCCACAGAGATATATTGTTGTTTCTCTTTCTTCTGACAAACTGACTTATTGTAAGTCGCTCTGGATAAAAGCGTCTGATAAACTTATTTCTACCTCTCTTCATTTACTTGATCTTGTATTGCTGCTGCTCTGTGGCTGTTGAGGAACCAAGCCTAAGAATGTTACCCTTGTGTGTTTTTGTACAATAAGATGTAATAAAAGTAACTTTCTGATTCTGATTTCCAAATGAACCAGTTCTTCCCCATCTTGTGCCAGGAACGCTCGCTGTCCGACCCACGGGGAACACAGTGTTTATGTCCTTTAATATTCATGCTCCCTTTATGTGGCGCTCGGTTTAAGGGTGTAATCCCAGTAGGTCGACCTGAGCTGAGAGTCTCCATCCCACCAAGCCTCCAACACAAACCTCTAATCCCATCGTCGTGAGGAGGAGGAGGATGAGGAAGACGAAGAGGATGTTACGGTGGCGTTAGAGAGACAAGAGAGCTTTGCATTTGTTCACCGCCCGCTGTGGTCGGGGGTAGCAGCACACGTTCTGTCAGCGAGCGTTTCGACACGATGCAGAGATGGCTTCATTCTACGTTCACATTCAGGGCGCTTTTATCCAGAGCTACTTAATATCAGTCCGTTTGTCAGGAGGAAGAGAAACAACAATATATCTCTGTGGGTACAGTGAGGATGTTCATAGAACCAAGCACTAACAATCACTAGGTTAACACAATACCGTATGCAACACAGATAGCTAGGAGAAGATGCTACACAGATAGCTAGGAGAAGATGCTACACAGATAGCTAGGAGAAGATGCTACACAGATAGCTAGGAGAAGGTGCTACACAGATAGCTAGGAGAAGATGCTACACAGATAGCTAGGAGAAGGTGCTACACAGATAGCTAGGAGAAGATGCTACACAGATAGCTAGGAGAAGATGCTACACAGATAGCTAGGAGAAGGTGCTACACAGATAGCTAGGAGAAGGTGCTACACAGATAGCTAGGAGAAGGTGCTACACAAGGATGTACAACATACAATAAGTGCCTAAGAGGTGTGTGGGGGGGGGTTAGGGTTCTAGGGTTAGGGTTAGGGTCACCAAAGAGCATAAAGAGTCCAACATTCACATGAGGCGAGGTGTTGGGGTGTGTGTATGTGTGTTGAGTGTTTGTGGCCTTTCCGTGCACCAGGTCTGGGCGAGGGCACCGACCTCTTGAGTTTCTTCTCGGTGTGCACCGGGTTCCCCAGCCCGTCGGTCAGAGAGCCGTCACTGAGGACCCTCAGTCTGTGGCCCGCGTCGCTGGGATACAAGAGGAGTGAGTTAGACAGAGCCGTTCCCATAGCGATAACAGGATCGAGAATGCCTCCGATACTGGAAATGCAGTATCGGGTATCAGCGAGTACGCGAGTCTATGATCCATCAGCACGGGAGACTGCAGAAATAAACTGCAATCAAACACACAGCCTGTATCTGAACGTGCACAGACAGAGAGAGACAGCACTAACACTCCCTACATTGTATTAAGTCAAACCGCTCAAGTAAAGTTTTATTGAATCACTTTGGAGCTGAATTAACAATTAACACACAACGAAGACTTTTATCGACCTTGTTCAAGGCAATAATGACATAATAAAACATGTTTTATGCATTCATGCTTTTATCCAAATTAACTTTAAGTGTCTGACTCCCTCTCTCTTCCTCTTCCTCCCACTCCCTCCCTCCCTCCCTTCCCCTCTCCAAGATCTTTGTTCTAAGCTGAACCAGGAGGTCAGGAAACAGAACGTCAGTTCCAGAGCTCAGAGCGAGTGTTCTGAGCGGAGAAGAAGGTGTTCCTCATTTACAACCTGAGCGTCTCTCTCTCTCCCCCTCCCCCCCTCCCCCTCTCCCCCTCTCCCTCTCTCCCTCTCTCTCTCTCTCTCGCCCACCCACTACAGTGGGAGGATTATGATGATGAGTGCTGGTGCTGAATAACATTGAGAGAGAGACGGAGAGAGGGAGAGAGAGAGAAACATGGTTAAAGTGCTGCCACCTCTAGAGCCGTCTGAATCATATGAATCCTTCATTCCTGCTGACTGTTCAGGACGGGGAACACAGTGAAGCCGATAAGTCTCTCCTCACGCAAATTGTTAAAGGAACACTCCACCCATTTGCATTAAGCTTTGCATTGTTAGAAACCCAGTCATACTTTTGAACGGTCACGCAACACTCTCTCATTTTCCCCTGAGACGGGAGAAATCCGTATTTACCTCTTACACTTCCTCCTGGCAATGACGCAAAAAACATTGTTTCGCGTCATTGCCAGAAGGAAATACAAGAGGGGGGATTTCTATTGAGACTACAAGCGCTAGTCAAACCCGCCCATAGGGGGTGGGACCTAATGCGCTAACAGACCTATCACAGATCAGTGCCAGTGCGTTAGACTTCACCTGCAGAAAACATGGCCGAAGGTACTGAATATGCAGACGGACACAATATGGAGGATTGGGATTTTGAAGAAGATGGTAGAAACGGATGTTCGTGGCTACCTTTATGAGCCACAATATAGCGACGAGCAGCTGAGGGCTATGGAGGTACAGGGGGTGGCTGAAGCTGCCGCCACTACAGCCGAGGCAGACGGCATGCCTGCCGCAGACGAGGAGCCCGCAAAGGCTCGAGCTGGGGCGGCTTGGTGGAGCTGTCACGTTAAAATTGTACCGGGGGCGAAAATTGTACCGGCCTACGTCATCGTTTGTTTACATCCTGACAACCTGACAACCTGCCCTGCAACAGACGACGCGATGCAGAAAACATGTTTCCAAACGACGAAATAACATAATACAGATAGCGGATCGCTATCTGAATTATGATAGATAGCGATAACACTTGTTTTTACTTTATATTTGTATTGTATTTAATTGTTTAATCGAAACAATAAAGAAAATTGCCCGCGAAACGGGCGATCGCGTCAAATGACGCGTCAAATCACGTAGGAAGGTTCTTGAACATTCTAGACTATGAAACCTGCTTAAAACACTCAGTTTACTAGCTAAATTCGATTAAACAATTCAATACAATGCAAATATAAAGTAAAAACAAGTGTTTTCTAGCGATCCGTTATCTGTATTATGTTTCAAGAACCCTCCTACGTCATTTGACGCGATCGCCCGTTTCGCGGGCAAAACATTTGTCATTTGACGCGATCGCCCGTTTCGCGGGCAATTTTTTTTATTGTTTCGATTAAACAATTAAATACAATACAAATATAAAGTAAAAACAAGTGTTATCACTATCTATCATAATACAGATAGCGATCCGCTATCTGTATTATGTTATTTCGTCGTTTGGAAACATGTTTTCTGCATCGCGTCGTCTGTTGCAGGGCAGGTTGTCAGGATGTAAACAAACGATGACGTAGGCCGGTACAATTTTCGCCCCCGGTACAATTTTAACGTGACAGAGCCTGTGCTCTCACTTTGCGCCAATGGACACAAAACAAGAGTCTGTCTGCTGCCGAGAATTCCAGCGGTGCCGAAATCGCCGGAATCGGAGGATGACACGGACGTGTGTGTTGTCGATCACCCGAGTTTTGCACCCCAGGCTTTACGCCTCATATGAACAGTTGGGTATTGGATACATATTCCCGGACCCAGAAAGTGTACTGGAAACGCCAGCCAACGCCCGCCGGGAGAAACGGACGTCTGAGCATAGAGTAAGTGCTTGTTTTTTTACTAACACATTGGCTACAATAGTTTTGAGTCCCGGGGAACGTGACAATGTAGCTATCCGAAAGTAGCCCATCTTATTGGCAGAGCGTAGGCTACGTTACGTTAGCTTGAAGTCTGCGTAGGCCACTCAAGGCATAATTTATCTTGCTTTGCTAATGTTGTTCTCTTTCTTTCTTAGACAGTATCGGCTTCCTGTGTTGTCCAGGCCATCAGAGCTAATTAACCACAAGATGGGCAGTACCGTGACTACCAGGAGACAGTAGATGCTCAAGATGAGCTGTGACTATTTTTACTCTAGCAAATGCACACTACACGTTTTATTTTTGTAAATAGTTCACATTTTTTCATGAATAAAACTTCAAATTCATGTTGGTTGTTGTGATTTGTTTACTAACCCAAGTGCTGTTATACTAAATTAGGCCTACTTTATAAGATACACACTTATTTCAACTGGGAAGAAAAGGTTGAGTACAAAACTTGATATGCTGAGCTACTGGAATTAGCAAATGTTCTTATGCTGTACAGTAATATACAAATGATGCGTTTGAAAAAACGAGGGCAGAAGTCTAAACTAGTCAACGTTTCACAGGGATATGTTTGCTCGCCCACCACTCGCGCTAGGACCATGGGTCATTCCCCCTCCAAACGGAAACAGGCGGGCGGTGCAGCGAGCGCAATGCACTGTGGGAGTTGGAGGATCTCTTAACTTTGAGCCAGAGAGACACTTTCTGCCTTTTCTCAGGCTAGGATGAACCGATTTCAATTTTCTTTGCACATTTATGATACATAGAATTATTTACTTCATATAACCTCCATATCTCCACCGGTGAAGTATCCCTTTAAAAAACACCAAGCAGGTGTTCTGAACTTGATATCCTAAGACCTCCTCTCTCCATCTCTCCCTCCTCCTCCCTCTCTCTCTTCCTCCCTCTCTCTCTCTGGGAGGGTTAGAGGGCGGAATAGAGAGGGATAGACAGAAAGACAGACCCTATATCTCTCTTTCACCTCATTCGCTCCCCCCCTATCCCCCTCCCCTGCTTGGGTCTCCCCCCTTTCTCCACCCCATCACCCTCCCTGTGTCTTCCCCAGAGTGTACTAAAGTGATCTCCCTCTCTCCCCCCCCAGAGTGTACTAAAGTGATCTCCCTCTCTCCCCCAGAGTGTACTAAAGTGATCTCCCTCTCTCTCCCAGAGTGTACTAAAGTGATCCCTCTCTCCTCCCCCAGAGTGTACTAAAGTGATCTCCCTCTCTCCCCCCCCCCCCCCCCAGAGTGTACTAAAGTGATCTCCCTCTCTCCCCCCAGAGTGTACTAAAGTGATCTCCCTCTCTCCCCCAGAGTGTACTAAAGTGATCTCCCTCTCTCCCCCAGAGTGTACTAAAGTGATCTCCCTCTCTCCTCCCCCAGAGTGTACTAAAGTGATCTCCCTCTCTCCTCCCCCAGAGTGTACTAAAGTGATCTCCCTCTCTCCACCAGAGTGTACTAAAGTGATCTCCATCTCTCCACCAGAGTGTACTAAAGTGATCTCCCTCTCTCCCCCAGAGTGTACTAAAGTGATCTCCCTCTCTCCACCAGAGTGTACTAAAGTGATCTCCCTCCCTCCCCCCCCCAGAGTGTACTAAAGGGACCCCCCTCCCTCTCGTCTCAGTTCCTAAACGCTTTCTGAGGTGCAGAGCGACGGAGATCTGGATGGAAGCACAGGGAATCAGGAGGAGGCTAATTGGACAGATGGTGTGTGTTAGGGAGTGAGGGAGGAGAGGGAGGGAGGGAGGAGGAGAGAGGGAGGGAGAGAGGGGGGGAGGGAGGGAGACAGGGGGGAGGGAGGGAAGGAGGGAGAGAGA
>NC_079418.1:1481769-1499269 GCF_026213295.1 Gadus chalcogrammus | reverse complement strand
TTTTTAATACCACCTTGAATGAAATTTAAGACCTTAAACCCGCGATGGTGGGGGGGATCCCGCTGTATTACAACCAAAGCATAGCATGTGTGTCACTCAATGGGACTCATTCAAGTTTACTTTCTGTCTGTTTATTGAACATAAAGTGATACTCCAGGGCTCCAGACTAACTTTTTCCTTGGGTGCACTGGTGCGCCTAATTTTTTTATTTGGGTGCACCAGCACGTATTTATGGTGCACCCAAGTTGTGAGTTGTTGAGAGGGGGGGGCCACGGGCCCCCGGGCAGCTGCACCGATTGCACCGTCGATATTTACTCCACTGATTAATAATATTTTCACCATTAAATAAATGCCTTCAGTAAGACCTGGGGGGTATACCACGAACCTCGTTGAACATACCGAGGCTTTCTTGGGAAAACCTGGCTCGACAGAGCCGCAACTCGCAAACACAGTTAAATGGTACCACGACGCTCACTTTAGATTAAATTAGTTGAACCAGGTTTTCCGCTTTAGGTTCAATGCGCGTTCACATAAAAGGGGCGTTTCTCGCGTCATTTGACTCACCCTTATGCAAAATAAATCGCGCAAGAGCGGTGTATTTCATCCAAGGCGAGCAATGTATTATTATGAACTCCTACGAGGAATTCAAAGTTCAAATCACAGCCAAGGGGAACACGGTTGCCCATAATATGGCTAGGGTGGCGTGCTGGCAAAAATAGCCGGCCGTGTTAATTCGTAAGTGAAAAGATTCTGCATATTGTCTAAAAAATATTATGTATCATCATCCCTTTTACCCCCATATATGTGGGGCCCCATGAATTGCGATCTCAAGTACCGGGAATGCACTTGATCTCCGACCCAATATCGGACGTGCACGTCAAGTTGCTTGCTTTTAGTGGCGTGGTTCAACGTCTCAAACATCAAAACAAAATCAGCCTTGTGGACGCTGCAGATTAGCTCGTTTCGGATGAAAGGCGCTAGTCCGAAGCGAGTTATATACGCCGTTTTGTCCTTTCCAGCAGTAAAGGTGCTCGCGATTTGAGAGTCGGGGAACATCAAACCGAAGAGATCTCCTATCCCCTCATTCGAGTTGTAGGACTGGTGCTTGACCACTGTGTTTAGAATCCACAACACCTCCGCTTTCAGTGTTGGTGTCGCACCAAATGCTACCCTCAGGTCAGTGCTAGCAGCGCGGACCGTCTGCGGCTGTGGCGCCGGGGCAGAGATGCAAAACGTAGAAATGGCTGGGGTCTGTGTGTGGCTCCTGGCAGAGGTTTTATGTTTTTGGCTCTGCATATGGCTGACGACAGCCTTAATCCCCATGGTGCCGAGCTTGAATGTAGGCTACTTTTGCACGGAATGCATCTGGCCTGTTCTGGGTTGGCAACGGACGCTAGCCAACCTCGGAAACTGACGTTGAACTTGCATTTACCCATTGTTGCAGACTAGCTAGCAAGCGCGCAGACATCCGTTTATATATGCAGCTAGCAAGAAAGTAGCCTCTCGTACATCTCCTTCCCGAAAAGTCCCGCGAGAAAAATAAAAAATTAAATAGCCCTGCCGACAAATTTAAGACCTACGAGTTATAAATTTAAGACCAGCATATGACATTTTTGACGAATTTAAGACTTTTTAAGGCCTTAAATTTTGAAAAATGAATTTAAGACTTTTTAAGACTTTTAAGACCTCCGCGGACACCCTGAGATAGTCATAGTACCAACAGAGAGAGACAATCAGACATTCACTACAGATAGTCATAGTACCAACAGAGAGACAATCAGACATTCAGTACAGATAGTCATAGTACCAACAGAGAGACAATCAGACGTTCACTACAGATAGTCATAGTACCAACAGAGAGACAATCAGACGTTCACTACAGATAGTCATAGTACCAACAGAGAGACAATCAGACATTCACTACAGATAGTCATAGTACCAACAGAGAGACAATCAGACATTCACTACAGATAGTCATAGTACCAACAGAGAGACAATCAGACATTCACTACAGATAGTCATAGTACCAACAGAGAGACAATCAGACATTCACTACAGATAGTCATAGTACCAACAGAGAGAGACAATCAGACATTCACTACAGATAGTCATAGTACCAACAGAGAGAGACAATCAGACATTCACTACAGATAGTCATAGTACCAACAGAGAGACAATCAGACATTCACTACAGATAGTCATAGTACCAACAGAGAGACAATCAGACATTCACTACAGATAGTCATAGTACCAACAGAGAGACAATCAGACATTCACTACAGATAGTCATAGTACCAACAGAGAGACAATCAGACATTCACTACAGATAGTCATAGTACCAACAGAGAGAGACAATCAGACATTCACTACAGATAGTCATAGTACCAACAGAGAGACAATCAGACATTCACTACAGATAGTCATAGTACCAACAGAGAGACAATCAGACATTCACTACAGATAGTCATAGTACCAACAGAGAGAGACAATCAGACGTTCACTACAGATAGTCATAGTACCAACAGAGAGACAATCAGACATTCACTACAGATAGTCATAGTACCAACAGAGAGACAATCAGACATTCACTACAGATAGTCATAGTACCAACACAGAGACAATCAGACATTCACTACAGATAGTCATAGTACCAACAGAGAGACATTCACTACAGATAGTCATAGTACCAACAGAGAGACAATCAGACATTCACTACAGATAGTCATAGTACCAACAGAGAGACAATCAGACATTCACTACAGATAGTCATAGTACCAACAGAGAGACAATCAGACATTCACTACAGATAGTCATAGTACCAACAGAGAGACAATCAGACATTCACTACAGATAGTCATAGTACCAACAGAGAGACAATCAGACATTCACTACAGATAGTCATAGTACCAACAGAGAGACAATCAGACATTCACTACAGATAGTCATAGTACCAACAGAGAGACAATCAGACGTTCACTACAGATAGTCATAGTACCAACAGAGAGAGACAATCAGACATTCACTACAGATAG
Organism: Gadus chalcogrammus; assembly: GCF_026213295.1. Lineage (NCBI taxonomy): Eukaryota > Metazoa > Chordata > Actinopteri > Gadiformes > Gadidae > Gadus > Gadus chalcogrammus. The sequence goes on along the minus strand of NC_079418.1, from coordinate 1,496,237 downwards.
TCATAGTACCAACAGAGAGAGACAATCAGACATTCACTACAGATAGTCATAGTACCAACACAGAGACAATCAGACATTCACTACAGATAGTCATAGTACCAACAGAGAGACAATCAGACATTCACTACAGATAGTCATAGTACCAACAGAGAGACAATCAGACATTCACTACAGATAGTCATAGTACCAACAGAGAGACAATCAGACATTCACTACTAGGGGTGCAACGGATCATCATTGATCCGTGATCCGTTCGGATCATCTATTTCGGTTCGGCACACGCATGATCCGCGGATTGATTTATGAAAAAAAAAAAAATTGCGCATGTTCAGTCCACACACAGCCGTAACCATTCCTGCTAGTTCCAGGGACAGAGCTACTTAACACGCTCTGGGTAAAAGTCTGCAACAGTTCCCTTTTCAATAAGCAAACAGTCCTATGGCTCGTTGTGATTTATTGTCCTCAGCGTACAACATGAAGAACAGTGGGCATGGAAAATAAAAGTAGGCTAGACTTCGGTGACTACTGTAACGATAACTGCTGCCTCCAGTGCTACGTCTGTTTCCATATACTCGCGCTGCCACACAAACCTGTCGCCTAGGTTACCACACAGACGTAACACGTAGCTGACATAGCGATTGCTAACATAAAGAAAAACACATCGAGCATGGCCACGCATTTACAGCGACATCACCCCGGTGTTTCACTGACAGGAGTGAAACCGAAAGCGGCTCAACAACCGCTCATCACCGCGGCATTTAAGCAGCCCCTTCTTCCACAATCAGACCGGGCTAAAGCAATCACAAACGCTATTTTTTTATTTTTTTTGCTGATCCGAAAAATGATCCGATCCGTGACTCTGATCCGAGGAACGATCCGAACCGTGAGTTTTTTGATCCGTTGCACCCCTATTCACTACAGATAGTCATAGTACCAACAGAGAGAGACAATCAGACATTCACTACAGATAGTCATAGTACCAACACAGAGACAATCAGACATTCACTACAGATAGTCATAGTACCAACAGAGAGACAATCAGACATTCACTACAGATAGTCATAGTACCAACAGAGAGACAATCAGTCATTCACTACAGATAGTCATAGTACCAACAGAGAGACAATCAGACATTCACTACAGATAGTCATAGTACCAACAGAGAGACAATCAGACATTCACTACAGATAGTCATAGTACCAACAGAGAGACAATCAGACATTCACTACAGATAGTCATAGTACCAACAGAGAGACAATCAGACATTCACTACAGATAGTCATAGTACCAACAGAGAGACAATCAGACATTCACTACAGATAGTCATAGTACCAACAGAGAGAGACAATCAGACATTCACTACAGATAGTCATAGTACCAACAGAGAGACAATCAGACATTCACTACAGATAGTCATAGTACCAACAGAGAGAGACAATCAGACATTCACTACAGATAGTCATAGTACCAACAGAGAGACAATCAGACATTCACTAGAGATAGTCATAGTACCAACAGAGAGACAATCAGACATTCACTACAGATAGTCATAGTACCAACAGAGAGACAATCAGACATTCACTACAGATAGTCATAGTACCAACACAGAGACAATCAGACATTCACTACAGATAGTCATAGTACCAACAGAGAGAGACAATCAGACATTCACTACAGATAGTCATAGTACCAACAGAGAGACAATCAGACATTCACTACAGATAGTCATAGTACCAACAGAGAGAGACAATCAGACATTCACTACAGATAGTCATAGTACCAACAGAGAGACAATCAGACATTCACTACAGATAGTCATAGTACCAACACAGAGACAATCAGACATTCACTACAGATAGTCATAGTACCAACAGAGAGACAATCAGACATTCACTACAGATAGTCATAGTACCAACAGAGAGACAATCAGACATTCACTACAGATAGTCATAGTACCAACAGAGAGACAATCAGAAATTCACTACAGATAGTCATAGTACCAACACAGAGACAATCAGACATTCACTACAGATAGTCATAGTACCAACAGAGAGAGACAATCAGACATTCACTACAGATAGTCATAGTACCAACAGAGAGACAATCAGACATTCACTACAGATAGTCATAGTACCAACACAGAGACAATCAGACATTCACTACAGATAGTCATAGTACCAACAGAGAGACAATCAGACATTCACTACAGATAGTCATAGTACCAACAGAGAGACAATCAGACATTCACTACAGATAGTCATAGTACCAACAGAGAGACAATCAGACATTCACTACAGATAGTCATAGTACCAACAGAGAGACTATCAGACGTTCATTACAGATAGTCATAGTACCAACAGAGAGACAATCAGACGTTCACTACAGATAGTCATAGTACCAACAGAGAGACAATCAGACGTTCACTACAGATAGTCATAGTACCAACAGAGAGAGACAATCAGACATTCACTACAGATAGTCATAGTACCAACAGAGAGAGACAATCAGACATTCACTACAGATAGTCATAGTACCAACAGAGAGACAATCAGACATTCACTACAGATAGTCATAGTACCAACAGAGAGACAATCAGACATTCACTACAGATAGTCATAGTACCAACAGAGAGACAATCAGACATTCACTACAGATAGTCATAGTACCAACAGAGAGACAATCAGACATTCACTACAGATAGTCATAGTACCAACAGAGAGAGACAATCAGACATTCACTACAGATAGTCATAGTACCAACACAGAGAGAGACAATCAGACATTCACTACAGATAGTCATAGTACCAACAGAGAGAGACAATCAGACATTCACTACAGATAGTCATAGTACCAACAGAGAGACAATCAGACATTCACTACAGATAGTCATAGTACCAACACAGAGACAATCAGACATTCACTACAGATAGTCATAGTACCAACAGAGAGACAATCAGACATTCACTACAGATAGTCATAGTACCAACAGAGAGACAATCAGACATTCACTACAGATAGTCATAGTACCAACAGAGAGACAATCAGACATTCACTACAGATAGTCATAGTACCAACAGAGAGACTATCAGACATTCACTACAGATAGTCATAGTACCAACAGAGAGACTATCAGACATTCACTACAGATAGTCATAGTACCAACAGAGAGACAATCAGACATTCACTACAGATAGTCATAGTACCAACAGAGAGACAATCAGAAATTCACTACAGATAGTCATAGTACCAACACAGAGACAATCAGACATTCACTACAGATAGTCATAGTACCAACAGAGAGAGACAATCAGACATTCACTACAGATAGTCATAGTACCAACAGAGAGACAATCAGACATTCACTACAGATAGTCATAGTACCAACACAGAGACAATCAGACATTCACTACAGATAGTCATAGTACCAACAGAGAGACAATCAGACATTCACTACAGATAGTCATAGTACCAACAGAGAGACAATCAGACATTCACTACAGATAGTCATAGTACCAACAGAGAGACAATCAGACATTCACTACAGATAGTCATAGTACCAACAGAGAGACTATCAGACGTTCATTACAGATAGTCATAGTACCAACAGAGAGACAATCAGACGTTCACTACAGATAGTCATAGTACCAACAGAGAGACAATCAGACGTTCACTACAGATAGTCATAGTACCAACAGAGAGAGACAATCAGACATTCACTACAGATAGTCATAGTACCAACAGAGAGAGACAATCAGACATTCACTACAGATAGTCATAGTACCAACAGAGAGACAATCAGACATTCACTACAGATAGTCATAGTACCAACAGAGAGACAATCAGACATTCACTACAGATAGTCATAGTACCAACAGAGAGACAATCAGACATTCACTACAGATAGTCATAGTACCAACAGAGAGACAATCAGACATTCACTACAGATAGTCATAGTACCAACAGAGAGAGACAATCAGACATTCACTACAGATAGTCATAGTACCAACACAGAGAGAGACAATCAGACATTCACTACAGATAGTCATAGTACCAACAGAGAGAGACAATCAGACATTCACTACAGATAGTCATAGTACCAACAGAGAGACAATCAGACATTCACTACAGATAGTCATAGTACCAACACAGAGACAATCAGACATTCACTACAGATAGTCATAGTACCAACAGAGAGACAATCAGACATTCACTACAGATAGTCATAGTACCAACAGAGAGACAATCAGACATTCACTACAGATAGTCATAGTACCAACAGAGAGACAATCAGACATTCACTACAGATAGTCATAGTACCAACAGAGAGACTATCAGACATTCACTACAGATAGTCATAGTACCAACAGAGAGACTATCAGACATTCATTACAGATAGTCATAGTACCAACAGAGAGACAATCAGACGTTCACTACAGATAGTCATAGTACCAACAGAGAGACAATCAGACGTTCACTACAGATAGTCATAGTACCAACAGAGAGAGACAATCAGACATTCACTACAGATAGTCATAGTACCAACAGAGAGAGACAATCAGACATTCACTACAGATAGTCATAGTACCAACAGAGAGACAATCAGACATTCACTACAGATAGTCATAGTACCAACAGAGAGACAATCAGACATTCACTACAGATAGTCATAGTACCAACAGAGAGACAATCAGACATTCACTACAGATAGTCATAGTACCAACAGAGAGACAATCAGACATTCACTACAGATAGTCATAGTACCAACAGCGAGACAATCAGACATTCACTACAGATAGTCATAGTACCAACAGAGAGACAATCAGACATTCACTACAGATAGTCATAGTACCAACAGAGAGACAATCAGACGTTCACTACAGATAGTCATAGTACCAACAGAGAGAGACAATCAGACGTTCACTACAGATAGTCATAGTACCAACACAGAGAGACAATCAGACATTCACTACAGATAGTCATAGTACCAACAGAGAGAGACAATCAGACATTCACTACAGATAGTCATAGTACCAACAGAGAGAGACAATCAGACATTCACTACAGATAGTCATAGTACCAACAGAGAGACAATCAGACATTCACTACAGATAGTCATAGTACCAACAGAGAGACAATCAGACATTCACTACAGATAGTCATAGTACCAACAGAGAGACTATCAGACATTCACTACAGATAGTCATAGTACCAACAGAGAGACTATCAGACATTCATTACAGATAGTCATAGTACCAACAGAGAGACAATCAGACGTTCACTACAGATAGTCATAGTACCAACAGAGAGACAATCAGACGTTCACTACAGATAGTCATAGTACCAACAGAGAGAGACAATCAGACATTCACTACAGATAGTCATAGTACCAACAGAGAGAGACAATCAGACATTCACTACAGATAGTCATAGTACCAACAGAGAGACAATCAGACATTCACTACAGATAGTCATAGTACCAACAGAGAGACAATCAGACATTCACTACAGATAGTCATAGTACCAACAGAGAGACAATCAGACATTCACTACAGATAGTCATAGTACCAACAGAGAGACAATCAGACATTCACTACAGATAGTCATAGTACCAACAGCGAGACAATCAGACATTCACTACAGATAGTCATAGTACCAACAGAGAGACAATCAGACATTCACTACAGATAGTCATAGTACCAACAGAGAGACAATCAGACGTTCACTACAGATAGTCATAGTACCAACAGAGAGAGACAATCAGACGTTCACTACAGATAGTCATAGTACCAACACAGAGAGACAATCAGACATTCACTACAGATAGTCATAGTACCAACAGAGAGAGACAATCAGACATTCACTACAGATAGTCATAGTACCAACAGAGAGAGACAATCAGACATTCACTACAGATAGTCATAGTACCAACAGAGAGAGACAATCAGACATTCACTACAGATAGTCATAGTACCAACAGAGAGAGACAATCAGACATTCACTACAGATAGTCATAGTACCAACACAGAGACAATCAGACATTCACTACAGATAGTCATAGTACCAACAGAGAGACAATCAAACATTCAGTACAGATAGTCATAGTACCAACAGAGAGACAATCAGACATTCACTACAGATAGTCATAGTACCAACAGAGAGACAATCAGACATTCACTACAGATAGTCATAGTACCAACAGAGAGACAATCAGACGTTCACTACAGATAGTCATAGTACCAACAGAGAGAGACAATCAGACGTTCACTACAGATAGTCATAGTACCAACACAGAGACAATCAGACATTCACTACAGATAGTCATAGTACCAACAGAGAGACAATCAAACATTCAGTACAGATAGTCATAGTACCAACAGAGAGACAATCAGACATTCACTACAGATAGTCATAGTACCAACAGAGAGACAATCAGACATTCACTACAGATAGTCATAGTACCAACAGAGAGACAATCAGACGTTCACTACAGATAGTCATAGTACCAACAGAGAGAGACAATCAGACGTTCACTACAGATAGTCATAGTACCAACACAGAGAGACAATCAGACATTCACTACAGATAGTCATAGTACCAACAGAGAGAGACAATCAGACATTCACTACAGATAGTCATAGTACCAACAGAGAGAGACAATCAGACATTCACTACAGATAGTCATAGTACCAACAGAGAGAGACAATCAGACATTCACTACAGATAGTCATAGTACCAACAGAGAGACAATCAGACATTCACTACAGATAGTCATAGTACCAACAGAGAAGACAATCAAACATTCAGTACAGATAGTCATAGTACCAACAGAGAGACAATCAGACATTCAGTACAGACAGCACCACGGTGGGTCCAGCAGCAGAGATACTGATGGGTAGGGATGAATGGGTGAATTAATGGGTAAATGTGTGTGCGTGTGTGTGTGTCTACGCGTGCGTGCGTGCGTGTGTGAATCTGTGTGCGTGTGTGAATGGGTGAATGCGTGTATGAATGGGTTGTTGTTTGGGTGAATGTGTGCGTGAACGGGTGAATGGGTGAATGTGTGTACGATGGTTGAATGTGTGTGTTAATGTGTGTGTGAATGGGTGTGTCTGTGTGTGTGTGTGTGTGAATGGGTGTATGAAGGGCTGAATTGTACTCACAGTCCAGGAAGCACCACTTAGGGGAAAGGGTGAATGGGTGTGTGTGAATGGGTGAATGTGTGGATGAATGTGCGTATGAACGGGTGAATTGTACTCACAGTCGAGGAAGCACCACTTAGGGGACAGACGTTGGGATGACAGCTTGAGGAGCGCCCCCTCTTCCTGGGGGGAGACAAACACAGCCTGCTGATTGGCTGGACCAGAAGGCCTTGGTTCAGGTTGAATGGTTCCGAGGGGTTCGTTTTATTGTCTACAATAAGCCCCTTTGAGCACTCAGCCAATCAGAGAATCAGCCCTGCAAGCCCCACCCCCAAGTCCTCCCGGCCTAACAGGAGGTCTGTCTGGGTCAGGGGAGGCTGTCAGACCAGCTGGGGCCCTTAAGACCCCCACAGGATGAGCGTCCCGCTGAGCCCTCTCCCATTCCTCCCAGTGGCTGAGGAAGGGCGCCACTGGTCTAAATGGTTGTGTCGTGTGCTTTGTGAACCAGAGCAGGAGAAGCCGAGGAGAACAGAGACATGCTGCTCCTTGGAGTTGCACGTACACACACATAGATGGGTCTAAACATCCACATCCAGATGCACACACACGTACACACACGCAAACACACAGCTACACACTTATGTACACACATGCCTCCAATTGGATTTGCGCATACACACGTACACACAGACGTACATACACTATCGCACACGCGCGCGCACAGAGAAACCTTGCATTCTCTTGTTTTGTATTACGCTCAGAGTGTTCTGAACACACAGAGGCCCCCCCCCACACCGCCCACATACACAGCGCGTCCCGCAGTTGAACACACACACACACACGCACAGCGAGACACACACACGCACAGCAAGACACACACAAAGTCCTCACGCGAGGCAGCGCGTCAAGCACCAATGTCACGCATGCAATACTGCCCCACATTCACCCATCCATACACACATTCACCCATCCATACACACATTCACCCATCCATACACCATTCACCCATCCATACACACATTCACCCATCCATACACACATTCACCCATCCATTCACACATTCAACCATCCATACACACATTCACCCATCCATACACACATTCACCCATCCATACACACATTCACCCATTCATAAACACATCGACACATTCATACACACATTCAGCCATTCATACACACATTCAGCCATACATTCACCCATCCATTCACACATCCATACACCCATTCATAAACACATTGACACATTCATACACACATTGACACATTCGTACACACATTGACACATTCATAAACACATCCACCCATTCATACACACATTCAGCCATTCATACACACATTCATCCATTCAAACAAACACAAAAGAACACACACACCCACGTGTACACACACACACAAACACACACACACCCATGTGTACACACGCACACACACATAAACGGATCAATACAAACACAAATACCCCCGTACTCGCAGGCCTCCACTTGATTTGCACGTACACACACACACACTCCCTGACGGCCTTCCAGCTGGCCTCCTCCGTCCACCTCACACACTTCCTGTTACGTGGACACCACTTCCTCTGCAGATCAGAACCCGCCCCCTGGCCACGGCCCGCCGCTCTGAGGACACTCTGGTTCCATCGTTAGACAAAGTCATCAGCCAGGCCTCCTGCCCTCCCACCAACCTGGCAACCCACCGACCTGGCAACCCACCGACCTGGCAACCCACCGACCTGGCAACCCACCGACCTGGCAACCCACCGACCTGGCAACCCACCGACCTGGCTACCCACTGACCTGGCAACCCACCGACCTGGCAACCCACCAACCTGGCAACCCATGGACCGAAAACTAGGGCTGCAACTAACGATTATTTTAATAATCGATTAAACGGTCGTTTATTTTTACGATTAATCGATGAATCAAATAAAATAAAAAACATTTGTAATTGCCGCATCTTTATTCAAAAACTGAACATTACTTCAAATTCACAGTGCAGACTGAAGTGTAAAAACACCAGGTTACTGCTCCTCCAACGTCCCGGAACTATTAAAAGTAATATTAAATGATAAAAAAATAAAAGAACATAACTGGGATAACAAAAAAAAAAAAATGTCCATGGTTAACCGGTCAACCGATAAGATCTTTAACCGTTAAATACTAACGGTTAAAAATAAATTAAATCATAATAATTTCTCTCAGATGACGGGAGATAGTTTACTTTTCTGGATAATGATACCATTTTCGAGACTCCTTAACGATCCAAGTCTTTATTGATACCACTATTGATACTTTTCTATTATTTTGTTGAAATATAACTTTTATTATTGCTTTAATTGCTGAAAAGATGATCATAGCTCAAGATAGGAAGTTAAACAGGTCATAATTCCATCTTTACTATCTATTTTATATTGCTGGGAAAATAAGTTTTCGCCAAAATCTCAAATTTCATTTTTTTTATGTTGCATTTGAACACATCAATCATATTACTGAGCCGTCCTGAACACATCACATTTGACACTGTTTGCTACTTTATTTTTTAAAGCTAATGAGCTCTACATCCTGCCGATTTTAACAAATAAAAGTTAAGACGGCACGATTTGCAGAATAACAAGAATAACCGTGTAAGCTGCGACCGCACTGCCCTGATCTGTGGCTGAGCCTGCATCGATGGCGGGATCCAAGGTTATTCATTATTAAACACACAATACATGTTCCAGCTCTAACAGCGAGATAAGAACAAGACCGTCATCACAAACATGCAACACACACACCAACGTCTGAGGGAAGCATCTAGCATGCACACAATACGAGGCACAGAAACGGCTTAGTTTAAACACCCACATACAGAAGCACAAGCAAGCAGACTCAGGGATGAACGTCTCAGTCCATACAGTTACATTCAGAGCGTTTGGCAAATGCTTTCACCCAAAGAGACTTACAACAAGCCCATTTGTCCAGGTGAACTCTGAATATCCACATACAGAAGCACATGGACCCAGCACACAGGCTCAGTGATAACATCACTAACATCTCAGTCCACAAAGCCCATCAGACCACATCTTTCATCTGACAGAATAACCAAAGAGCAGTTTGGGGCGGCATGAGGCTCAGGAGGTAGAGTGGGTCGACTGGTACCCTGAACTAGTTCGATCCCCGGCTCCTCCTAGCTGAGTGTGGAGGTGTCCCTGAGCGAGACGCCTCCCCCTGACAAAGCACTGCTCCTGACCAGCTGGCTGTCGCCCTGAGGGGGCGACTCCGCCGCCGGGATGGGGATGGGGGAATGTGAGGCAGTATTGTGAAGCGCTTTGAGTGGCCGCTGGTCTGAAGAGCGCGGTATAAAGGCAGTCCGTGCACCGTGTCCATCCGGCCACACCGCCCCATCAGGCAGAAGAACCACAGTTGGATTCAGAGGCCAGGGATGGCTGCACCACAGTCGACCGGTGACGCTGAACTCGTCTGAGCGGCGCTAGCCTTGAGGGCTTTCACCGTCCAGCCATCGTCTCTCCCCAGGTTTGATGCTAACCTTTGGTAACACCCAGACACACACACAAGGGGGGGGGGGAGAGGAACCTGGATAAACAGGTCGATGAGGTCTCTGGGATCGTCATCGCTGCAGAGCTAATCAGGTCCAGTCCTGTTTAGCGTGTGGACAGGGTGGTCTCACGACCTGCTGATCAATCACACAGGGGTTACATTCCCCCAGACACACACACACACACACACACACACACCTTCCTCTAAAGCCCCAGACTCCCCCAGACAGGTGTGTTTGTGTGTCTGTGCGCGTCTGCGTTGTGTCCGCTCCTCGTTAGTGTGTTGATCCGCCCTGAATGTGGTTCGCTAGAGCTAACAGGAAACAGCTGTTGTCTAATGAGGGAGGAGGAGGGATGCTCTCAGCATCGCGGTACCCTCTGACCCCCCCCACCTCCCCCCTCTCAGAGACTCTGGGCCATACCATTCCTCAGAGAGGGAGGGGGGTCTGAGGGGGACGTACAGACCGCAGACTTTGGAGCATACCATTCTTCCAGAGAGAGGGGGGGGGGGGCTTGATGGTCCGAACTATTGGTCGATCTAAAATCACCATAGCGACGGGTGACCAATCCCGTCGCAGAAGGGACGGAGATCAACCAAAACTCAAACTGGTCCACCAGTAGACACAACGTTTGACGTTACAGGGAGCTAGCTATAGGGAGTTAGCTACAGGAAACTAGCTACAGGCTATGTTCCAGGAAGCAAGCTGCAGGAAGCTAAGCTACAGGGAGCTAACTACTGGAAGCTAAGATACAGGGAGCTAAGCTAAAGACTACGTTCCAGGAAGCTAGCTACAGGAAGCTAAGCTACAGGGAGCCAAGCTAAAGGCTACGCTCCAGGAAAGCTACCTCCAACACACCACCAAGCCTTCATCAGGCAGCACAGCGACACCTAGCTGGTTATTCCTGGCGTTCCCAGCCGCGTGTTTCCCGCTCTCCTCATCCCGTGTCTGACACGGCCGTCACCTGATGCGCTCCCTCCTCACAACAACCGGATGAAAGGGAATCGTAGATCAAGGCCGGAGCGTAGATACCAGAGCCAGCAGGGCCTGATGAGACAGCAGACGCTAACCACAATAGCTTCCTTTGAGTGTGTCGGAGCACCGTGTGTCGGAACGTCAACACGGATCAACGGAAGAACACTTTCAGGGGAGAAGATAAGCCACAGGGAACGTTACTGGAAAATAAGCTACAGGAAGCTAAGCTACAGGGAACGTTACTGGAAGATAAGCTACAGGAAGCTAAGCTACAGGGAACGTTACTGGAAGATAAGCTACAGGAAGCTAAGCTACAGGGAACATTCCAGGAAGATAAGCTACAGGAAGCTAAGCTACAGGAACGTTACAGGAAGATAAGCTACAGAAAGCTAAGCTACAGGAATGTTCCAGGAAGATAAGCTACAGGAAGCTAAGCTACAGGAACGTTACAGGAAGATAAACTACAGAAAGCTAAGCTACAGGAATGTTCCAGGAAGCTAAGCTACAGGGAACGTTACTGGAAGATAAGATACAGGAAGCTAAACTACAGGGAACGTTCCAGGAAGATAAGCTACAGGAAGCTAAGCTACAGGGAACGTTCCAGGAAGATAAGTTACAGGAAGCTAAGCTACAGGAACGTTACAGGAAGATAAGCTACAGGAAGCTAAGCTTCAGGAACGTTCAAGGAAGCCAAATCACACAGAGCTACCTACAGAAAACTAAGCTACATAGAGCTAGCTACAGGAAGCTAAGCTACACAGAGCTAGCTACAGAAAGTTAAGCTACTGGACGCTAAGCTACAGGAAGCGTCGCCACGACACCCACATGCAGACATCACAGACTTAGCGGCTCTTAGCCAAACACACGAGCAGCCAATCACGGCCGGCGTGGCGTCGGACTACCAACCTGCAGCAGAGAACAGCAGGAAGCCGGGTCGGAGACACAGACATCCTGGGGGGAGGAGGGGAGCAGAGGGGGAGACAGGGGGGAGGAGGAGTGAGACAGGGGTGAGACGAGGCGTGAGGAGGGGTGAGCAGAGGGGGAGGCGGGGGGATAGGGGGAGAGTGAGACAGGAGGGAGAGGGAGTAGGCAGAGGGGGAGACGGGGGGATAGGGGGAGAGTGAGACAGGAGGGAGCGGGAGTTAGCAGAGGGGGAGACATGGGGAGAGGGGGAGAGTGAGACAGGAGGGAGCGGGAGGGGGATGAGGAGGATTTTGGAGGCTGGAGGCTAGAGGCTAGATCGTAGAGGCTGGAGGCTAGGTGGTAGAGGCTGGAGGCTAGGTGGTAGCGGCTGGAGGCTAAGGGGTAGAGGCTGGAGGCTAGGTGGTAGAGGCTGGAGGCTAGGTGGTAGAGGCTAGATGGTAGAGGCTGGAGGCTAGATGGTAGAGGCTGGAGGCTAGATGGTAGAGGCTAGATGGTAGAGGCTAGATGTAGAGGCTAGATGGTAGAGGCTAGATGGTAGAGGCTAGATGGTAGAGGCTAGGTGGTAGAGGGTGGAGGCTAGAGGCTGGAGGCTAGATGGTAGAGACTAGATGGTAGAGGCTGGAGGCTAGATGGTAGAGGCTAGAGGCTAGAAGCTAGAGGCTATGGCCACAAAAACAAGGGGTTTCTGCTTTGTTGCTATTCATTGGAGGCTAGAGGCTCGAGGCTAGAGGCTTGCCCTACTTTTCTTTGAAGGCTGGTAAAGCGTCTTAAAGTGACTTCCGCTAAGCCTTTTGGGGCGTTTGTTATTCATGTTGACTGAGGTGAGGGGGCGGGTCTACAGGGGGCGGGTCTACAGGAGGAGGGTCTACAGGAGGAGGAGGGTCTACAGGGGGAGGAGGGTCTACAGGGGGAGGAGGGTCTACAGGGGGAGGAGGGTCTACAGGGGGGGGAGGGTCTACAGGGGGAGGCGGGTCTACAGGGGGCGGGTCTACAGGGGGAGGGACTACAGGGGGAGGAGGGTCTACAGGGGGAGGAGGGTCTACAGGGGGAGGGTCTACAGGAGGAGGAGGGTCTACAGGAGGAGGAGGGTCTACAGGGGGCGGGACTACAGGGGGAGGCGGGTCTACAGGGGGAGGTTCTACAGGGGGAGGGTCTACAGGGGGAGGGTCTACAGGGGGAGGGTTTACAGGCGGAGGTTCTACAGGGGGAGGGTCTAAAGGAGGAGGGTCTACAGGGGGCGGGTCTACAGGGGGAGGGTCTAAAGGAGGAGGGTCTACAGGGGGAGGGTCCACACCAGTCTCTTCCCAGGTCCATGGGGGTCTTACCTCCTGCAGCCTCTCGATGTGGACCCTGCAGACCTCCAGATCTCCGTCTCCCGGGACAACGATGAGGCCAAGGGGGAGGGCTGAGGACCAGAGGGGGGGGGGGGGGCAGGTTAGAGGCAACAGGAAGTCACGTGATACACCTGGTGGAGGACTGACCAATGAGGGACCCAGAACCGAATACATACACACGCACACACACATTCACCCGTTCATACACACATTCACCCGTTCAGACACTCCAATTCAAACATTCATCCATTCACCCACATATTCATCCACTCCCCCCCGCCGGCGGAGTCGCCTCCTCAGGGCGACAGCCAGCTGGTCAGGAGCAGTCAGGGTGAGGCGTCTCGCTCAGGGACACCTCCACACTGAGCTAGGAGGAGCCGGGGATCGAACCAGCGACCTCCAGGTTACCTGTCAGCCGGCTCCACCTCCGGAGCTACTGCCTACAGAACCTAGCTCCACGATCCTCCTAGCATCCCAATCCAGGAACCCTGAGACCCTGAGCTACGAGGGGAGGGGGGGGAGGAGGAGGAAGAAGAAGAAGAAGAAGAAGAAGAGGTAGAAGA
>NC_079418.1:1429269-1474269 GCF_026213295.1 Gadus chalcogrammus | reverse complement strand
CTAAATTTCCCCCTTTCCTCGTCAGGCTAGGGGGCGTGTCTTGGAGAGCACCATGGTTCATACACACACCAATTCACCCATTCATACACCCATTTTTCATTCACCCTTATAATCCCTGATTCATACAAAAATTCAACCATTCACCCTCACATTCACACCCCGACGGCGTAGTCGCCCCCGACGGCGTAGTCGCCCCCTCAGGGCGACAGTCAGCTGGTCAGGAGCAGTCAGGGTGAGGCGTCTCGCTCAGGGACACCTCCACACTCAGCTAGGAGGAGCCGGGGATCGAACTAGTTCAGGGTACCAGCCGACCCGCTCTGCCTCCTGGGCTGAACCGACGCCAGAGATCAGACAAAGAGAACCTTTGAATTAATCATCTCTGACGCCAACAGAGCCGCTGACGGTTTGACTTTCAGTTTTCAGAACGAGGCGAAGTTTGTTTTTAAGCCCGGTTACGCTCTCTCTCTCTCTGAAGCCCGGATACCGACCACGGTAACCATGGTAACCTCTCCTCCACTAGAGCCGAGATCAGGGGACGGGGGGAGAGGCGGCGTTGTGGTTGCCATGGCAGTGGGGGTTTGGGGGGAGGGTAACCAGAGACAGAGTCACAGGACAGAGAGTGAGACAGCCAGAGGACAGAGAGTGAGACAGCCAGAGGACAGAGAGTGAGACAGCCAGAGGACAGAGAGTGAGACAGCCAGAGGACAGAGAGTGAGACAGCCAGAGGACAGAGAGTGAGACAGCCAGAGGATAGAGAGTGAGACGATCAGAGGACAGAGAGTGAGACAGCCAGAGGACAGAGCGTGAGACGATCAGAGAACAGAGTGAGACAGCCAGAGGACAGAGAGTGAGACAGCCAGAGGACAGAGAGTGAGACTAACAGAAACTAGAGAGTTCGGCAATCAGAGTGTCATCATGGTTACCAGGGACGTCATGGTGAAGCCGATGACCTCAAGGTAGCCGTCGTCGTGTCGTTGGGGTTCGAAGTCGCGGTGGTCGCCGGGGTTACCCCAGGGGGTGGTGCCCGCGCAGTACCTAGAGGGGGGGGCGGGGGAGCACAGCATCGCCACGTCACCATGGCAGCAGCAGCATCCTTCACTCACACTGGACCACGGAGTAGCTAGGTGTGGCTCTGCTGCCATCTTGTGGTCAGAAGTGGAAAAGCATCAACGCATCATTTGTATTCACACATTCACCCGTTCACTCACACATTCACCAATTCATACACACACATTCAACCATTCAGAGAGAGGGAGAGAGAAAGAGACACAAAGAGAGAGAAAGAGACACAAAGAGAGAGTGTGTTTGTTTAAGTTTGTGTAGGTGTGTGTGTCTTACTTGGGGATGTTGAGGAATACCAGACACTGGAGTTTAAGATCCTGGATCTTAGAGGTCAGGTCAACACCATCACACTGGAGAGAGACAGAGAGAGAGACAGAGACAGAGACAGAGACAGAGAGAGAGGGAGAGAGAGAGAATCAGAGTGAGACAAACATAGGACAAATAGTGAGACAATCAGAGCCCAGGGAGTCAGGTAATCATAGAGAGAGGCTAACAGAGAGAGTGACTAATCTATAACATAGACCAGGGCTCGGCAACCCAAGGCACTCGTGCCACCACTGGCACGGGGCAGCATTGTCATTGGCACACTTAAAAATAATAATAATAAAAAAAAGTTTAGATTTTTTATTATTATTATTAAAAATGTCACAGCACAATGCGGCAGCATAATCATTGCTACCGATTTTCTTTTTGCACTTTATTCTGTTTTGGGCATTTCCTCCCAGTGCAAACATGATTTAATGAGTTACAGAAAGCAGTGTTCTGAAATGGGATAAATTAATAGTTTTTAAACCTATGTTGTGAGTAATAGAGAAGAAAATATTTAAAATATGGTTGCAAGTGGCCTGTATGCATCGCCTTCACATGGTTTTGCAAAGCTGTACATGTCTTAAAGATATTGATGTGGATGGTTCCAACATTCTCATATATTCTCGTTTTTTACATTTCTCACAGTGCAAATATGTTTTTGAATGAGTTTCTGAAAATGGTGTTTTAAGATGGGACATATGTAAATATAATTTGTAAGCCCATGTTGCAATTATAACAACCAAAAAAACATTTAGGATGTTGATGCATGATTGTGGACTATATGGAAATAGTACAATTCCAGGTCTTCTGGAAATGTTTTTGGTCCCTGTGTCATAATTCAGCTTAGTTTTTAATATATTGATGCTTAAGGCACACTCATTAACGAGAAAATGTCAAACTGGCACTGCATGTTGAAAAGGTTGCTGACCCCTGACATAGAGTAAGACAATCTTAGGGCAGAGAGTGATCCAATCTGATAGTGAGACAATCTTAGGGCAGAGAGTGATCCAATCTGATAGTGAGACAATCTTAGGGCAGAGAGTGATCCAATCTGATAGTGAGACAATCTTAGGGCAGAGAGTGATCCAATCTGATAGTGAGACAATCTTAGGGCAGAGAGTGAGACAAACAGAGAGTGAGACAATCTTAGAGCAGAGAGTGATCCAATCTGATAGTAAGACAATCTTAGGGCAGAGAGTGAGACAAACAGAGAGTGAGACAATCTTAGGGCAGAGAGTATGACAATCTTAGGGCAGAGAGTGATCCAATCTGATAGTGAGACAATCTTAGGGCAGAGTGAGACACACAGAGAGTGAGACACACAGAGAGTGAGACACACAGAGAGTGAGACGCGGTACTCACCACCACCTTGATGTGCTTGGACAGGTCCTTGGCACTGCCCATCAGGAAGTCAGAGAAGGCCGTCTGCAGACCAGACGTAGAGAGTCTAGAGCGGGGGTCTCAAACAGGCGCTCTCTAAGGCTGCCTACTAGGAGACCCCCTCTAAGATACATCTGAGATGAGCCCCGCCTTCCAGAGTATATAGAGTATATACATAGATCTATAGAGTATATACATAGATCTATAGAGTTTATATATATCTATAGAGTATATAGAGATCTATAGAGTTTATAGAGATCTATAGAGTATATACATAGATCTATAGAGTATTTATAGATCTATAGAGTTTATATAGATCTATCGAGTTTATATAGATCTATAGAGTGTATATAGAGATCTAAAGAGTATATAGAGATCTAGAGTTTATATAGATCTATAGTTTATATATTCCCAATTTCGTTGTATAGGTGACTGTACAATGACAATAAAGTCTATCTTTATCTTTATCTTTATATACGTGGATCTATAGAGTTTATATTGAGTGTATTTAAAGTGTACAGAATGTAAAGAGTAGGGTTAGCGTATAACTAGTTAGAGTGAAACTCACCCCTGTATATAGAGAATAAAGTATATATAGAGTATGTAGATATATAGAGTATAGAGTGAACTCACCCCTGTATATAGAGTATAAAGTATATATAGAGTATGTAGATATATAGAGTATAGAGTGAAACTCACCCCTGTATATAGAGTATAAAGTATATATAGATTTATAGAGTATAGAGTGAACTCACCCCTGTATATAGAGTATAAAGTATATATAGAGTATGTAGATATAGAGTATAGAGTGAACTCACCCCTGTATATAGAGTATAAAATATATATAGAGTATATCTAGATCTATAGCGTATAAAGTGAACTCACCCCTGTATATAGAGTATAAAATATATATAGAGTATATCTAGATCTATAGCGTATAGAGTGAACTCACCCCAGCGTAGAACATCTTGTTCCTGAAGCGGCTGTTGAACTTCTCAGGGTTCGCCTCTGAAACAGAAACACAGGAGAATGTGAACCAGTAGACCCAGTAGAACCAGGAGAACGTGAACCAGTAGAGCCAGTAGAACGTGAACCAGTAGAACCAGGAGAACGTGAACCAGTAGAACCAGGACCAGTGGAACCATCTCAGGACCAGTAGAACTAGAACCAGTGGAACCAGGAGAATGTGAACCACCAGTAGAACCAGTGGAACCAGTAGAACCAGGAGAACGTTAACCAGAAGAACCAGAACCAGTGGATACAGTATAAGCAGGAGAACCAGTTGAACCAGGAGAACGTGAACCAGAAGAACCAGAACCAGTGGAAACAGTAGAACCAGGAGAACCAGAACCAGTAGAACCAGTGGAACCAGCAGAACCTACCTCGGGACTCATGGAACTCCAGGGTGACGTGGGCGTCGAAGCCCAGGCTGAAGTAGTTGTTGAAAACATCCATGGGGAGCTGGGAGGAGACATCATCCATTCATTAAGATCCTTCATCCATTCATAAAGCTGTACTCGTTAATACATTCATAAAGCAGTGTTCATTCACCTCTTCAGCGCTGTTCATTCACCCCTTCATAAAACGGTACTCATTCTCCCCTTGATAGAGCTGTACTCATGAACCCCTTCATAGAGTTGCACTTTTTAACGCCTTCATAGAGCGCTGGCCATTCACCCCTTCATAGAGCGGTGGCCATTCACCCCTTCATAGAGCAGTCATCATTCACCCAGTCATAGAGCAGTACTCATTAACCCCTTCATAAAGTGTTATTCATTCACCCCTTCATAGAGCGGTGGTCATTCAGCCCTTCATAGAGCAGTCATCATTCACCCAGTCATAGAGCAGTACTCATTAACCCCTTCATAAAGTGTTATTCATTCACCCCTTCATAGAGCGGTGGTCATTCAGCCCTTCATAGAGCAGTCATCATTCACCCAGTCATAGAGCAGTACTCATTAACCCCTTCATAAAGTGTTATTCATTCACCCCTTCATAGAGCGGTGGTCATTCAGCCCTTCACAGAGCAGTCATCATTCACCCCGTCATAGAGCAGTATTCTTTAAAGTGGTGTTAATTCACCCCTTCATCGAGCGGTGTTCACCCACCTTGTCGGCCTGCTGCTCTTCGGGGTCCGCGCCCCCCGGGCCCCCGTTGGGCCCCGCCCCCCCCTGGCTGGGCCCCGCCCCCCCGGGGCCAGGCCCCGCCTCCATGCGGAGGTTCCAGCGGTCCAGCTGCACCACCAGCCCGTCCTCCACGTGGGAGAGGATCTTAGAGACCGGCTCGTCTGTGTAGCCCTGGGTGAGGGGTGAGAGGAGGTGAGGGGTGAGAGGGTGAGAGGGTGAGGGGGTGGTCGAAAAACAGAGGTCAGTCTGGGACGACTGAGAGCGCTAGTATCACCTGACATTCACCAATTCATTCACACGTCCACCACTTCATTAACAAATTCACCCCTTCACAAACACATACATTCACACACACACACATTTATATGCATATTCATTCGTATACACACGTTAACCCATTGACAGATACACAATCATACATACACACTCATTCATACACACATTCACACAAACACCCAATTCACACACACCCAGGCACATGCCCATTCACACCCGTTCACCCAACACATACAAAGTCCCCCATACATTCACTCATTCACCCATTCATACAGGGGGAGGCGTATCTGGGACTCCTCCTCCCTCAGCTCCATGTGTGAACCAGGGGTGGAGAGAGAGTGTGTGCCTCACCCCTCCCCAGTTGAGGGTCCGGGCGAGGTCGTTCCCCGTCCCGAGGGGCAGGATGGCCACCGGAGGGGGGGGGCTCACCTCCAGCTCATCGAGACAGGACAGGATCCATCCCACCTGGGAGAGGGACGAGTGACGGGTGTCAATCAAAGTGACACCAGAGTACCAGCATGAGGGCATGGGTGAATGTGTGTGTGAGTGAGTGCATTAATGGGTGGATGTGTGAGTGAATGAGTGTATGGATGGGTGGATGTGTGAGTGAATGAGTGTATGGATGGGTGGATGTGTGAGTGAATGAGTTTATGGGTATGAATGGGTGAATTCGTTTGTGAATGGGTGAATGTGTGGGGTACTCACCGTCCCGTCTCCCCCACAGGCCAGGATCCTCAGGTTTGGCACCTTACGGTAGAGCTCCAGTCTGGAGGACACACACACACACACACACACACACACACACACACACACACACACACACACACACACACACACACACACACACACACACACACACACACACACACACACACACACACACACACACACACACACAGTCAGGCGTCTCGCTCCGGGACACCTCCACACTCCGGGGATCAAACCAGCAACCTTGAGGTTACCAGTCGACCCGCTTCAAACAAACAAATGCTTCAAACATCTAAAAAGGTACGTGCTCTGGGTTTCAATCTCCAAACTCTGTGTGTGTGCGTGTGTGTGTGTGAGGGCCATTGTGAATAATGAAAGGGTTCTCTGAAGTCGTGGCCTGTAGCTTCTCTCTCCAGAACAACATCCCTGACCTAATATACCGGGAAAACTCCTGGTTTAATGAGGTGGAGCTCTGAGCTACACCTCGCTTTATGGCGAGGTGGAGCTCCTTCAGAGAGAGAGACCCTATATCCTCCTTTAGAGAGAGACCATATCCCCTCCTTTAGAGAGAGACCCTATCTCCTCCTTTAGAGAGAGAGACCGTATCTCCTCCTTTAGAGAGAGAGATCCTATCTCCTCCTTCAGAGAGAGAGACCCTATCTCCTCCTTTAGAGAGAGACCCTATCTCCTCCTTCAGAGAGAGACCCTATCTCCTCCTTTAGAGAGAGACCCTATCTCCTCCTTTAGAGAGAGACCCTATATCCTCCTTTAGAGAGAGACCCTATCTCCTCCTTCAGAGAGAGACCGTATCTCCTCCTTCAGAGAGAGACCCTATCTCCTCCTTTAGAGAGAGAGACCCTATCTCCTCCTTTAGAGAGAGACCCTATCTCCTCCTTCAGAGAGAGAGACCCTATATCCTCCTTTAGAGAGAGACCATATCCCCTCCTTTAGAGAGAGACCCTATCTCCTCCTTTAGAGAGAGACCGTATCTCCTCCTTCAGAGAGAGAGACCGTATCTCCTCCTTTAGAGAGAGAGACCCTATCTCCTCCTTCAGAGAGAGAGACCCTATCTCCTCCTTTAGAGAGAGAGACCCTATCTCCTCCTTCAGAGAGAGAGACCCTATCTCCTCCTTCAGAGAGAGAGACCCTATCTCCTCCTTCAGAGAGAGACCCTATCTCCTCCTTCAGATAGAGAGACCCTATCTCCTCCTTCAGAGAGAGAGACCCTATCTCCTACTTCAGAGAGAGAGACCGTATCTCCTGCTTCAGAGAGAGAGACCGTATCTCCTGCTTCAGAGAGAGACCCTATCTCCTCCTTCAGAGAGAGAGACCCTATCTCCTCCTTCAGAGAGAGACCCTATCTCCTCCTTCAGAGAGAGAGACCCTATCTCCTCCTTCAGAGAGAGACCCTATCTCCTCCTTTAGAGAGAGACCCTATCTCCTCCTTTAGAGAGAGACCGTATCTCCTCCTTCAGAGAGAGAGACCCTATCTCCTCCTTCAGAGAGAGACCCTATCTCCTCCTTCAGAGAGAGAGACCCTATCTCCTCCTTCAGAGAGAGAGAGACCCTATCTCCTCCTTCAGAGAGAGAGACCCTATCTCCTCCTTCAGAGAGCGAGACCCTATCCCCTCCTTCAGAGAGAGAGAGACCCTATCTCCTCCTTCCGAGAGAGAGACCCTATCTCCACACACACACACACACGGACGGACGGACGGACGGACAGACGGACAGACGGACAGACAGATTTGTGTAGTTTGGGGAAATGGGTCCAGATGATTTTTCAGCAGCGTGATCATTAGGATTGGCCTGTGGTCCCAGAAGACCAGTTTGCAGAACGTCCTAAATATCTACAGAGAAAGTGTGAACTCTACGTATAAACCTGTCCTGAGGTCTGTGAGTCCGACGCCTCCCCTCGTGGTCACAATTCAACAAGCATGCAGGCCTTTCTGCGTGTGCGCGTGTTTGTATGTGTGAGTGTGTATGCTTGTCTGAGTGAGTGAGTGAGTGAGTGAGTGAGTGAGTGAGTGAGTGAGTGAGTGAGTGAGTGAGTGAGTGAGTGAGTGAGTGAGTGAGTGAGTGAGCGGGCGTGCGTGAGTACCTGTATATTTGAGTGAGTGAGTGAGTGTGTAGTGAGCAAGTAGTGAGTGAGCGAGTAGTGAGTGAGTGAGTAGTGAGTGGGTCCCCTACCCCTCCTTGGGCCCCCCCTGGCTCAGGTCGAACACCTGTCGGGGGTTGAGGTACCACATCAACGACTGCATGATCTTAGTGCCCTGAGACGGAAAAACACCAACACATAGTTAGTACAGCATGTATAGCTACAGTAATATGGTTCTAGGTAATTCCTGGTTCTATATAACCTGGCTCTATAGGTCCCACCTGGTTCTCTAGGTTCCAGGTTGTTAATGGTTCTATAGGTTCTAGATGGTTCTAGGTCCCACCTTGTTCTACATAACCTGGTACTATAGGTTCTAGATGGTTCTACGTGTTACCTGGTTCTATATAACCTGGTTCTAGGTGTTACCTGGTTCTATTTAAAGGACAATTCCGGTATTTTGATCATTGAGCCCCCTTTCTGGTTTGTTGAGGATGAAATAGAGTGGGTGACACAGAAATTTGAACTATTAGTCCTTTCTCGGGTATTTGCCTCATTTTGAATCGCTCCTGCCTGCTTCACAATGGTTGTCTGTGTGCATACACAAACCTGTCAACCCAGCAACCCTAAACGTTTGTTTTCAAAAATGTGCAAGTAACCGAGTGGTTAGTGGCATTCGTGAAGTAAAAAAAATATATATCGGCGCAATATATAGTTTCTGTCGTGTTTTATTGCACATTTATCGCCAGTTGGTTTCAGTTGGAAGACTCATTACTGCACGTTGATATTACTCTGCCGAACCGGAAAGGTGGGCTGTTTACGTTGGTTTGAAGTCTTGTACCGTGAGCACTTCGGATTAGGGAAAATCACATAGAAAATCACTGAAAATGGATTATGAAAGGTGGCTTCTGGAGGACGCACTCGATTTTGACGGCAGAGGATATCGGTATGAACCAGAATTCACCCAAGAGGAGCTACGTGAGATGGAGGCTAGGGCTACGGAGGCGCCTGAAGCTCCGGCTGAAGCGGTCCCCAGGATCACGGGAAATTGGTGGTGAGCCTGTGGGAAGTTGCAGGCAGATGCCGACGGAAGTCGAAAGTAGGTGCTGCACGGAGTGGGACCTTGTGCGGAAGTTTATATGCGGTTGTGAGGTATCTGAAAAAATAGTTCCAATTAGCAACTAACACGGATGGAAACCATATATTGCGCCGATATTTTTTTTTTAAACTTCACAAATGCCACTAACCACTCGGTTACTTGCAAATTTTTGAAAACGAACGTTTAGGGTTGCTGGGTTGACAGGTTTGTGTATGCACACAGACAACCATTGTGAAGCAGGCAGGAGCGATTCAAAATGAGCCAAATACCCGAGAAAGGACTAATAGTTCAAATTTCCGTGTCACCCACTCTATTTCATCCTAAACAAACCAGAAAGGGGGCTCAATGATCATAATACCGGAATTGTCCTTTAATCTGGTTCTAGATGTTACCTGGTTCAATATAATCTGGTTCTACATTTTACCTGGTTCTATATAACCTGGTTCTACGTCCTACCTGGTTCTACGTCCTACCTGGTTCTACATAACCTGGTATTATAGGTTCTAGATGGTTCTACATGTTACCTGGTTCTATATAACCTGGTTCTAGGTGTTACCTGGTTCTATATAACCTGGTTCTACGTCCTACCTGGTTCTAAACAATCTGGTTCTAGATGTTACCTGGTTCTATATAACCTGGTTCTAGGTGTTACCTGGTTCTACGTCCTACCTGGTTCTATATAACCTGGTTGTAGATGTTACCTGGTTCTATATAATCTGGTTCTAGGTGTTACCTGGTTCTACATAATCTGGTTCTACGTCCTACCTGGTTCTATATAACCTGGTTCTACGTCCTACCTGGTTCTATATAATCTGGTTCTGGGTGTTACCTGGTTCCCCCCACTCTTGGGGTTGACGAAGACGAGCAGAGGCTTCATCAGAGGGGAGGGGATTGGTCGGATGACGAAGGGCCGCCAGGACCGCCCCTCCTGGAGAGAGAGCACAGGGTTCATCACCGCATGATGAGTGGGTGAATGTCCAAACAGTCTGTGACATGGTGAGGAGCTTTGAAGGCTGTGTTAAAGATTAGGCCCGTGTTGGTGACAGGGTGAAGGCCGTGTTGGTGACAGGGTGAGGGCCGGGTTGGTGACAGGGTGAGGGCCGTGTTGGTAACAGGGTGAGGACCGTGTTGGTGACAGGGTGAGGGCCGTGTTGGTGACAGGGTGAGGCCTGAGTTGGTGACAGGGTGAGGACCGTGTTGGTGTGAGGGTGAGGGCCGTGTTGGTGTCAGGGTGAGGGCTATGTTGGTGACAGGGTGAGGGCCGTGTTGGTGTCAGGGTGAGGGCCATGTTGGTGACAGGGTGAGGGCTCTGATATGACAGGTTGAGGGCTGTATTATTACAGGGTGAGGTCAGTGTTATAACAGGATGAGGGCTGTGTCGTTGACAGGGTGAGGGCTGTGATATGACAGGGTGAGGGTCACTGTCGGTGACAGGGTGAGGGTCACTGTCAGTGACAGGGTGAGGGCTGTGTTATGACAGAGTGAGGGCCGCGTCAGTGACAGGGTGAGGGATGTGTGGATGACAGGGTGATGGCTGTTATGATAGGGTGAGGGCTGTGTGGATGACAGGGTGAGGGCTGTGTTGAAGGCCGTGTCTGTGACAGGGCGAGTGCTGTGTTATGACAGAGTGAGGGCCGTGATATGACAGGATGAGGGCCGCTTTATAAAAGGGTGAGGGTTATGAAATAACAGGGTGAGGGCTGTGATGTGACAGGTTGAAGGCTGTGTTGAGGGCCGTGTCGGTGACAGGGTGAGGGCTGTGTGGATGACAGAGTGATGGCTTCGTTATGACAGGGTGAGGGCCGTGTCGGTGACAGGGTAAGGGCCCCGTTATTACAGGGTGAGGACTAGGGGTGGGAAAAATAATCGATTCTTCGATGCATCTTGATTCTCGCTAGAACGATTCTGTCTTGATGTAGATAAATTAATAATCGGAATTAAATAAAAAACTTTTTCTTTCCTTTTTTTTTTGCCTGCTGCAACATTCTGTTCGTCAGAGAGGGATAATTTTCATAATTTTAAAATTATTGAATTCGTCTTCAGTGTGTATTGGCCAATCTGATTTGTCTTGACACGATTGCGATTCAGCCTACGCATAGCATTCACGCAAACTCACAGCCAGACACAAGAACTCCTTCTAATTCAGGAGCAGCTTTTCCTTTAATGTCATAGAAAATAAAGATTAGAAAGAAAATGAAACCTATTTTTTGCATGCTTCCATATTGTGTCATAATGCAAGCTGCATTGATTATTGCATTGTTCATAGAAAGTCATATTTGTGACAAAAGCTTTCTCTCTTATGAAATATTAGATAAGTTAATTAATCTGTTGATGTCTTTAATGATCATCACAAAAGTAGGAAGTGATTAGCAAACTCTGAGTAGCAAACCCAGATGCATATATATATTTTTGAAAATCACGCAGGGAGATGTACATAAAAAAAAATGGTTGCATCAAGATGCATCGATAATCGCTTCAAAATCGAATCGTTGACCTCATAGTCGGAATCGAATCGTGAGGTGCCAAGAGATTCCCACCCCTAGTGAGGACTGACCTCCATTCCCTTCTTGCTGCTCTTTCGTTTGAAGGAGGTCCTCTTCTTCTTCTTGTTGGCCTTGGTGGACGCCTGATGACAGAGTGAACAGATGAAGATTATGAACACATGAACGTCTAATGATTTCAATCCAAATTTGACCTTGAATTTGAATTTACACACTTTCTGAGCAGGATAGAATATAAGGTTATTAAACTTATTAACTTTAGATGTTAAGGGATAGGGGTAAGGGTTATTGAGGGTTTAACTACAGCGTCCGGTCGATTGGCCACGATCGTCCCAGAAAACTACTCCTCCAGCGACGTTAGTGGCCGAAACAAACGCGAAGAGACAAGACGTGAAACGCCTGGGGCCGAGCTGGTCTGACGTCAGACTTGAGACGGTCCATCTAAAGCTGGACTCTTTGGAAGGCGTCGAGAAGACGGTCGTCCTGGTTACCTGGTGCCGTCGGACCCGTGTGATCCAGGTGGGCGGGACCACGAGGGCGGCGTGGGCGCCCACAGGACACGCCTCCTCGATCCTCTGGAGCATGAAGCAGCTGACCTTGTTGTGGTACTGGAACAGAGCGAAAAACACAGAAACCGTTACACAGAAACAGACGTTTAGGACGTTTACAGAAACAGACGTTCACAGAAACAGACGTTTAGGAAGTTTATAGAAACAGACGTTTAGAGAAACAGACAATCAGGACATAAACGGAAACAGACGTTTACAGAAACAGACGTTTAGGACGTTTATAGAAACAGACGTTTAGAGAAACAGACGTTAAAAGACATGAAGCAGGACCCCTTGTTGTGATAATGGAACAGACCGGAAGAATACAGACACAAATGGACAGAGACAGATGTTTACAGAAACAGACTTTTAGGATGTTTACAGAAACAGACGTTCACAGAAACAGACGTTTAGGACATTTACAGTAACAGACATTTACAGACAGATGTTTACAGAAATAACCGTTCACAGAAACAGACGTTTAGGACTTTTACAGAAACAGATATTTACAGAAACAGACATTTACATAAAACAGACATTGACATAGACAGATGTTTACAGAAACAGACGTTTAGGATGTTTACAGAAACAGACGTTCAGTACATTAAAAGACATGAAGCAGGACACCTTGTTGTGATAATGGAACAGACCGGAAGAATACAGACACAAATGGACAGAAACAGACGTTCACAGAAACAGACTTTTAGGATGTTTACAGAAACAGACGTTCACAGAAACAGACATTTAGGACATTTACAGAAACAGACATTGACAGAGACAGATGTTTACAGAAACAGACGTTTAGGATGTTTACAGAAACAGACGTTCACAGAAACAGACGTTTAGGACATTTACAGTAACAGACATTTACAGACAGATGTTTACAGAAATAACCGTTCACAGAAACAGACGTTTAGGACTTTTACAGAAACAGATATTTACAGAAACAGATGTTTACAGAAACAGACATTTACAGAGAGAGATTTTTACAGAAACAAACGTTCACAGAAACAGACGTTTAGAACTTTTACAGAAACAGACATTTACAGAAACAGACATTGACAGAGACAGATGTTTACAGAAACAGACGTTTAGGACATTTACAGTCAGACATTTACAGAGACAGATGTTTACAGAAACACACGTTCACAGAAACAGACGTTTAGGTCCTTTACAGAAACAGACATTTACAGAAACAGATGTTTACAGAAACAGTTAAAGACATTCACAGAAACAGACGTTCACAGATACAGACGGTAAGAACATTTACAGAAACAGACGTTCACAGATACAGACAGTAAGGACATTTACAGAAACAGACATTCACAGATACAGACAGTAAGGACATTTACAGAAACAGACGTTCACAGATACAGACAGTCAGGACATTTACAGAAACAGACATTCAAAACACTGTTGTGTTCTGACTCAACCTGCCTGCAGACTTACCGCCTGTTTGCACCAGGAGCAGCTGATAGCCACGATCTCCTTACTGTGGAACGCAAACTTCTGCTGGAAGCCCTGAAAGAAGACGATGCAACGACTCGTTAAAGGACCGGCCGTATTACTATGATGATACTGTCATACTACTATCAACAATATGATATACCTTTAATAAATCAATTTACTAATCTATTAATAAACACCTGTATAATTATTATGATTTGTTTACCTTTCCACATTGTTTACATTTTCCCTCCTGTCGCCTTCGATGGACCCAGTGATGGCGCACCACAACGGGCTGGAAACACACACACACACACACAGACACACACACATATTACTACTTTAATCATGACTCCAAAACAAACGTTACTAATGAAGAAACTTTCAAAATAGCGTCAAACAGCAGAGTGGAGCTCCGGCGACCACCGGACGTGTCTCCGTGGTAACGCCATGTTGCGGGGCGGGGGCGGGCTCTGAGGACTCACCTCCCTAAAGTTGCGCGGGCCCCACTCCCTGAAGGACGGCTTGCACCGGAAGTTGATCTGGGGTCAGAGGTCACAGAGAGAGGGGGACAGGGGGTCAGAACACAGAGACTCATACCATCAATAATCAACAACCCATCCACACTGACCATCTGATCAATAATCCCCATGGATCCTTGCATTTAAAAACAGCACTTAGCATGGTGTAGCATCTTACCCTAGCTATCTGTGTTGTGTGCGGGAATGGGTTAACCTAGTGATGGTTAGTGTTGTTGAATGGGTTAACCTAGTGATGGTTAGGTCTGTTGAATGGGTTAACCTAGTGATGGTTAGTGCTGTTGAATGGGTTAACCTAGTGATGGTTAGCGCTGTTGAATGGGTTAACCTAGTGATGGTTAGCGCTGTTGAATGGGTTAACCTAGTGATGGTTAGGGCTGTTGAATGGGTTAACCTAGTGATGGTTAGTGTTGTTGAATGGGTTAACCTAGTGATGGTTAGTGCTGTTGAATGAGTTAACCTAGTGATGGTTAGTGCTGTTGAATGGGTTAACCTAGTGATGGTTAGCACTGTTGAATGGGTTAACCTAGTGATGGTTAGTGTTGTTGAATGGGTTAACCTAGTGATGGTTAGTGTTGTTGAATGGGTTAACCTAGTGATGGTTAGTGCTGTTGAATGGGTTAACCTAGTGATGGTTAGCGCTGTTGAATGGGTTAACCTAGTGATGGTTAGCGCTGTTGAATGGGTTAACCTAGTGATGGTTAGTGCTGTTGAATGGGTTAACCTAGTGACTGTTAGTGTTGTTGAATGGGTTAACCTAGTGATGGTTAGTGTTGTTGAATGGGTTAACCTAGTGATGGTTAGTGCTGTTGAATGGGTTAACCTAGTGATGGTTAGTGTTGTTGAATGGGTTAACCTAGTGATGGTTAGTGCTGTTGAATGGGTTAACCTAGTGATGGTTAGTGTTGTTGAATGGGTTAACCTAGTGATGGTTAGGGCTGTTGAATGGGTTAACCTAGTGATGGTTAGCGCTGTTGAATGGGTTAACCTAGTGATGGTTAGTGTTGGCCCCTGGTTCTATGAACATCCTCACTGTACCCACAGAGATATATCGTTGTTTCTCTTTCTAAAGACTCATGTTCTTATTGTAAGTCGCTCTGGATAAAGGCGTCTGATAAACGCCCTGCGTGTGAAGGTCAATGCCTTTGTCTATTATGTCTTTATCTCTGCGCACTGAAATGGGAGAACTCAATGATCACCAGACCACACGAGAGAGGAAGTGATGCAGCATTCTTCCACAAAGTCATCCCCCCAGCCAGTGAGCCAAACCGACCTTTAGACCCGCGCCTCACACCTTACGCCTGATTAGACTTCCAAGCCAAGCCTTACGTTAACATTTACATTACTTTAGGGTGCACTCACACTAGGCCATCTGTACCTTGCCCAAGTACGATCCGGGGAGGGGGGGGGGGGCTTGGATAGTGGTGTTGATGCGCTGTCTCCACAGAGACAAAGCAAGGGTTTTGATCATGAGCAGTTAACTTCTAACTTGAGAGAAAGTGAAATCCGCGAGCTGCTGATCATCGTGAGAGAAGGTGATGCAGTCGTACTAAACAAAGACGTTGAAAGATGGTGCGATCTACAAGAGAGATGCAGAGGAACTGTCCTGAGGAGGCTTTTGTCGAGATAAAAAACGAGGGGTCAGCAAAAGAAAGAATATGTTGGCGTTTTTGCACTGGTAAATAGTTAGTCGCCTACACTCAGACGTGAACTTATTCTTGCATGCGGGTGTCTTCATTCATAAAAAAATAAAAACATTTCGGAGTATGCAAATTGTTCTAAAGAGGTCGTGACTCCCTGCGTAGCTTCGCCTTCTCCGGTGAACCAAGAAAGCCTGCGCCGTGACGAACGGGGGATTTTTTGATCCAAACTCAACTTCACTATCGCGCCGACGTGAAACGCTTGTCATCATGTTTATTGTTTAATGTGGTAGAAGGGTCGCATGGACTATACGTCATCCAGCTCAGGTTGCGTAGCCGTGCGTGTACGCGTGTCGGCTCAGTAGCGTCTGTACCGTGGCCTGAGCACACCTCTCCGAAGTGTGCTCAGGCCACAGATTTGAACTGGACTTGAGTACGGTTGGCGTGCTCACACCAGCCAAACGATCTGGACTGGAGCACGGTACAGGTGTGAAACGGACTTGGGCACGGTACAGATGGCCTAGTGTGAGTGCGCCCTTACGAGTCGTACCTCACACCTTATGCCTGATTAGACTTCTCCTACAGGCCAAGCCTGACATTAACATTATAATTCAGGACTCTTTGATCCAGAGAGTCTTACATTAAGTCCATTAGCCTTTAGAAAGAGAAACAACAATATATCTCTGTGGGTACAGTGAGGATGTTCATAATGCCCATCACTAGGTTAACAAGTTCCCTGCTCCACCGTGGGCTAAACGTCTACTGCTCTGATGGAGCTCGCTGACGGAGGAGTGGGTGGGGGAGGTGGAGGAGAAAGAGGAGGAGGAGGAGAAGGAGGAGTGGATAGAAGAGGAGTGGGTGGTGGAGGAGGAAGAGGAGGAGTGGGAGGAGGAGGAAGAAAGGGAGGAGATGGAGGAGGAAGAGAGGAAGGTGGAGGAGGAATGGGAGAGGAGATGGAGGAGGACGAGTGGGTGGAGGAGGAGGACCTACCTTCTCCAGCTGCTCCATGCAGATGGTGTGCACCACGATCCTGCAGGCCGCACACTTCCTTCGACTCACCGACTTCTGCTGCAGGAGAGGAGGAGGAGGAGGAGGAGGAGAAGAAGAGGAAGAGGAAGAGGAAGAAGAAGAAGAATGAGGAGGTTGAGGAGGTGGAGAGAGAGAGTTGGGGTTGAGACAGGCACAACAAAGACTCCTTAATCTATTAGTTACATCTGTGCTACGCTTAAGGTGGATGCACACCTCATCTGTTTTTAAGGGGCTTTAAGTAGTCATAGGCTTTTCATTTCTTTATTTTTGAACCTACAACTGTCCTGTCTTTTCTGCTGTTTTAAAGCAATGCCCACACTGTCCACTAGGGGGCAGTGCTGCATCGTCAAACACACTCTTTTTTCAAGTTTCAAACTGAGTGGACTTAATATTGATGATGACTAGTCATGAGGAGGCGCGCGCCGTCCATACGGGCAGGTTGGGCGGCGAACTCCCTGCAAAAGCATGCTCCCAAAAAAATAGTTCCTCAGTAAATCATTGCAAGTTTATTTTTAATAATGTGATTGTCACATTAACTATCTATATATTCTGTAGGCTTTCCGACTATTTTTGGTCTGTTGATATCAAATTGATGGTGGCGATTCTAGTTGAGTTTAAGAGTCATGCAATGTGGGGCAGGGGAGCTCAACGTCTGCCCCATGGTCAAATTCTAGGACTGTTGTTGTTTAAAATTGAATTACTCCACCTGTATCTTTTGGCATTGAAGCCTTTTCAATTATTTATTTCAGCAGGTATTAAAATTGTATACCTGATTTCATACCTGATTTATACAGCTGTTATTGAGAAATATCTGATTTCAAAAGTGTTGTTATTGAGAGATTTACACACATCGTCGGGCCAAGTTCCAAATCTAAGGTCTGCTTGATTGATGACTTGTATTTCTACTTTTCAAGTATTTGCAATGCACTCGCTAAGCCTGTTGTCAAATTGTTGTTGGATTGTTAAAATACATTATGGAAGAGATAACTTCCCTATAATGTCGAATTTGTCCTTTGAAGTGTTTGACTTTGCAGAGTTGGTGTTTCCATTGCACACAGGCTACGGTATTCTAATTAGCCCGACATCATATGACGAGTGTTGCGGATGGCACTTCAAAAGCGTGCAGTAACATTAGGCTATTAGTTTATTTTAAATTCTTACTCACAATTGGTTTAGTTCATATGTTTTAATGTAGCTCAAAATATACATACAAAATATATCTAAATTGTGGGTGTGGTCATACGCCAGTAGTTTCTGCCCTACCGGTCATGAGTACGAGCATCATAATGTCGACAACAGAAGAAGAGACGGGGGTCCCTCGTGGGGACAAGATGGCGGCTCACCAGGGTCTTGGCGATGCAGTGCTGCTCGCCAACGTAGCAGTAGTCCCCCGAGACGTGGGTCTCAAACCAGACATGGTCCCCGTAAACCGCCGCCTCCTACACACACACACACACACACACACACACACACACACACACACACACACACACACACACACACACAGGGTGACAGGGTGAGGACAGGGTGAGGACAGGGTGACAGGGTGAGGACAGGGTGACAGGGGGAGGACAGGGTGACAGGGGGAGGACAGGGTGACAGGGTGAGGACAGGGTGACAGGGGGAGGACAGGGTGACAGGGGGAGGACAGGGTGACAGGGGGAGGACAGGGTGACAGGGGGAGGACAGGGTGACAGGGGGAGGACAGGGTGACAGGGGGAGGACAGGGTGACAGGGTGAGGACAGGGTGACTGGGTGAGGACAGGGTGACTGGGTGAGGACAGGGTGACTGGGTGAGGACAGGGTGACTGGGTGAGGACAGGGTGACAGGGGGAGGACAGGGTGACTGGGTGAGGACAGGGTGACAGGGGGAGGACAGGGTGACAGGGGGAGGACAGGGTGACAGGGTGAGGACAGGGTGACAGGGGGAGGACAGGGTGACTGGGTGAGGACAGGGTGACAGGGGGAGGACAGTGTCCCTGTACACAGCGACCTCTTACGCACAGACACACACAGGACATGAGGTGACAGGGTGAAGGTGAGGACATGAGGTGACAGGGTGAAGGTGAGGACATGAGGTGACAGGGTGAAGGTGAGGACATGAGGTGACAGGGTGAAGGTGAGGACATGAGGTGACAGGGTGAAGGTGAGGACATGAGGTGACAGGGTGAAGGTGAGGACATGAGGTGACAGGGTGAAGGTGAGGACATGAGGTGACAGGGTGAAGGTGAGGACATGAGGTGACAGGGTGAAGGTGAGGACATGAGGTGACAGGGTGAAGGTGAGGACATGAGGTGACAGGGTGAAGGTGAGGACATGAGGTGACAGGGTGAAGGTGAGGACATGAGGTGACAGGGTGAAGGTGAGGACATGAGGTGACAGGGTGAAGGTGAGGACATGAGGTGACAGGGTGAAGGTGAGGACATGAGGTGACAGGGTGAAGGTGAGGACATGAGGTGACAGGGTGAAGGTGAGGACATGAGGTGACAGGGTGAAGGTGAGGACATGAGGTGACAGGGTGAAGGTGAGGACATGAGGTGACAGGGTGAAGGTGAGGACATGAGGTGACAGGGTGAAGGTGAGGACATGAGGTGACAGGGTGAAGGTGAGGACATGAGGTGACAGGGTGAAGGTGAGGACATGAGGTGACAGGGTGAAGGTGAGGACATGAGGTGACAGGGTGAAGGTGAGGACATGAGGTGACAGGGTGAAGGTGAGGACATGAGCTGACAGGGTGAAGGTGAGGACATGAGGTGACAGGGTGAAGGTGAGGACATGAGGTGACAGGGTGAAGGTGAGGACATGAGGTGACAGGGTGAAGGTGAGGACATGAGGTGAGAGGGTGAGGATAAGAGGTGAGAGGGTGAGGACATGAGGAGACAACGAGTCTCGTAACTTTAGTATATAAGTGTGGACTCGTTAATCATTCAACAACAACGTTAAAATATAACATCTGACACCTTAACATCTCTAACAGAACCACCAGTGACGATTTATCGTTATAATCACCTTAACATCTCTAACAGAACCACCAGTGACGATATATCGTTAGAATCAACAGTATATCCATCCATGTAGTTGTACGTTTGTACATCCTGCCACTTGCATGTACACACTTGCTGCTCAAGGCCAATGTAAATCTAGAGGCTGCATCTCATCATCTTTGTAGAGGTGAAGACAGACGACAAACCAGGACCAATGGGAGGGTGAATTCTGCTCAACAGACCAGCTGTCAATCTACCGAGTCACAACGTCCTTCCACTGAGAACGCGGCCAATCGGAGACCGCCCGCATCGCCACCACACTCAAACCTCG
Organism: Gadus chalcogrammus; assembly: GCF_026213295.1. Classification (NCBI taxonomy): domain Eukaryota; kingdom Metazoa; phylum Chordata; class Actinopteri; order Gadiformes; family Gadidae; genus Gadus; species Gadus chalcogrammus. The sequence continues at coordinate 1,454,199 of NC_079418.1, read as the reverse complement.
CTCCGACAAAGCGGTTTCCACGGCGATCGCTCATGTTCTCATCCCCTCCCATCGTTTCCATCGCTGCTTTACTCTGAGCGGAGCGATGACTCACAGCCCCGCCGTGGAGGCGCCAGCCGCTCTGAGGCGGACACCTCCCCCGCCGTACAGGAAACCGCTCCCACGCCCTCAGTGACCTCACTTCCTCCCTGAGCGCCGGGAGGTCGTACCGACGCAGGTGTTTTGAGGTCATTCAATTAGCGCCAGTCTTTTGTGTGCACTTACATTTACAATCAGGGCGTTTAGCCGACGCTTTGATCCAGAGCGTCTTACAATAAGTACATTATCTTTAGAAAGAGAAACAACCATATATCTCTGTGGGTACAGTGAGGATGTTCATAGAACCAAGGGCCAAGCACTAACCATCACTAGGTTAACCCATTCCCCGTGTACAACACAGATAGCTAGGGTAAGACGCTACCAGCGTCTGTTAAACACTCTGAATGTAAATGTATACCAATAAAGTTGAGTTCAGTTGAACTAACGCCCCAGTCCAACGAGCTGCTGATTGGTCGGTCGGGTGACAGGGTGAGGTCAGGGTGACAGGGTGAGGGTTGTACTCACCCCCCAGTCCACGGAGCTGCTGATTGGTCGGTCTGGGTCGGCGCGGTTCAGAGAGGAGCTGCTCAGCTGGTAGGGGAGGTGGTGGAGGCCCGACTTAGAGATGGCTTTCCTAGAGAGAGAGAGAGAGAGAGAGAGGGAGAGGGAGAGGGAGAGAGAGGGAGAGAGAAAGAGAGAGGGAGAGACAGAGATGGAGAGAGAGAGACACAGACAGACAGACAGACAGAGAGAGAGAGACAGACAGAGAGAGACAGAGAGGTGTGGCAGTGAATGATCAGGAAACAAGACAAGGTCGGTGACCTTCTGAAGTGACTTAACCCACTGTGTGACCTTTGACCTCATGTTTACACCGCAAAGTGGCTCATTGTATAGATAGATAATAATAGCTAATGATTACAATTTAAGTACAGATATACAATATAGAATACCTAAGCACAGAATCTTTTCAATCATCTTAAAATGTGGTACATTGTAAAGTATGTATATATAATGATAAAGAATTATCAAATTCCCTTTGCGACCTTTGATTTTCACAACACATCGTGATACATGTAAAGTATAGATATATGATAATATCAAAAACAGAGCCGAACGTTTAATAATCTTAGTACAGTTGCGTTTACCTCGAGGAGATCAACTGATAAACACGTTCCAGTGTCGGATTCTCTTTGTGCGGTGTGAATTAACAATGAAAATGAGTCACTCACATTTACTTTGTCATCAACATTCAGGGCGTTTACAGACGCTTTTATCCAAAGCCCCTTGCATATAAGTCCATTTGTCAGAAGAAAGAGAAACAACGACATATCTCTGTGGGTACAGTAAGGATGTTCATAGAACCAAGGGCCAAGCACTGACCATCACTAGGTTAACCCATTCACTGTATACTACACAGATAGCTAGGGTAAGACGCTACACAACATCAACTCAGATACCAGACAGGTTAGACCAGCTTCCTGTTAGTTTGGTCGCCACGGTAACGACCAAAGCCCCGTTCAGAAGCTCACAGTTCATCTCAAAGTTGAGTCCAGTACTAAACCCCGGTTTACACGGCAACGCCAGAGCGCGCACATACACACACACACACACACACAGGCGCACACACACATATGCAGGCTCACTCATACACACAGACACACACACACACACTGCTGGGAGAGTGCGTGTGTGTGCGTGTGTGTGTGTGTGTGTGTGTGTGTGTGTGTGTGTGTGTTGTGTGTGGTGTGTGTGTGTGTGTGTGGTGTGTGTGTGTGTGTGTGTGTGTGTGTGGTGTGTGTGTGTGTGTGGTGTGTGTGTGTCTGCCTCCTCTCCCTACGCACACACACACAAACACACACATCTACCGTGAGAACCACACACACACACGTAGAGAAACGTGCACACAAACACACACATCTAACCTGAGAACCCCCCCCCCCCCCCCCCCCCCCCCTCTCACGTACGTCAGGAAGGCCTCCCATGTGTCTAGGCTGGGGTCGTAGTGCGTGGGCTCCAGGGTGTGCCGGCCCCTCCCCTCTCCCAGACTCCCGTCGCTGCGGTAACCGGGCGGTCTCATCAGCCCCACGTGGAGGGGGAGGCCGGCCTGGGCAGACCGCCGGCGGTGGTAGCGGCCGTAGGGGGCGTCACCGGGGAGCAGGTGGGAGGAGTTCCGCCGCAGGCAGCGGGGGGGGCGGAGCAAGGGGCGGGGCTTGAGATGGTCCACGCCCACGCCCTGGAAGAGGGGGGGGCGGGAGCGAGGGGGGCGTTCTCCTGACGGATCGCGGGGCTGTGAGTCTGTCCGATGGTCCTCCTGCCCCTCCCTCCCCTCCTCCCCTTCGTCTCCGTCCTCGGACCCGGAGCAGGACGACAGCGAGGCGTCGCCGTCGCTCCCCCCGCCCTGAGGGCTGGCCCCGCCCCCTCCCATCTGCACCAGGCTGGCCAATAGCATGGAGGGTCCGAGGAGGTGTGGCTTAATGGACCTGAGTTTGGGCGTGGACCGGCGTCTGACCGCGAACCTCCGGCGGGCGCAGAACACCGTGACCGAGCTGGACCGCCGCCGCCGCCCCGCCCTCCCCCGCCCTCTGACGCCCCCCCGCTCCCGTTCCTCCAACTCCCATCCGGCCCTGCCACCGTCCGCCTCCTCCCGCTCCTCCCCCCAGTCCGCCCCCTCGGCGCTGGCCTCCCGCATGTACTCCAGCCCCAGGCTCGGCCCGGCCTGCGGGCGTCGGCTAGCCGCCAGCAGGCCCGCGCTCATCCGCCTGGAGGCCAACGGCCGGGCCTGGGGCTGGAGTACGGGCGGCTGCCCCGCCGAGGAGCGCCGGCGCTGGGCCAGCGCGGCCGAGGGCAGCCCGGCGCTGGAGAGCCGGCGGGCCTTGCTGGCCGGGAGGGCCGGGCTGGTCGGGCGCTTCTGGTGGCAGCGGAAGTGCCGGCGGAAGAAGGCGTCCATGGCGCAGTGTGGAGGGGCGCTCATCTGGAGCAGGGGAGAGACATGAAGCCCTGGGGCCCACTGGGGGGGTCCTGAAGCGACGGCTCCTCCCCTGGACAGGGGTAGTCACACACAGGGGGAGGTCTGAAGGGAGGGGGGAGGCTAAGGCCCTGATTGGTCGGCCCTCCTCAGTGAAACCCTCCCAGTGCGCCCGGACCCCTGTAATGGAATGTATGTTACCACGGTTACCAAGACGGCGAGGACTTCACTGAAGTGGTTAAGGAGGATCACGGCGGAGCTGAGTGAGTGTCCTTTATTAACGCTGTAGCTGTAGGGTTTATTGAACATGTGCAGGGCTGTGATTGGGTGCAGCCTGTAGTTGCAGTGCTGTGATTGGGTGCAGCCTGTAGTTGCAGTGCTGTGATTGGGTGCAGCCTGTAGTTGCAGTGCTGTGATTGGGTGCAGCCTGTAGTTGCAGTGCTGTGATTGGGCGACCTTTAGGAATCGATGGAACAGTTTTTTAAACACAAGAGACTGTTCCTCAGCTCATGTCATCACCCTGTCACCTCATGTCCTCACCCTGTCACCTCATGTCATCACCTCATGTCCTATCATCACCACATGTCATCACCCTGTCCTCACCCTGTCACCTCATGTCTTCACCCAGTCATCACCTCATGTCCTCACCCTGTCACCTCATCTCATCACCTCATGTCCTCACCCTGTCATCACCTCATGTCTTCACCCTGTCATCACCCTGTCTCCTCATGTCTTCCCCCTGTCATCACCTCATGTCATCACCCTGTCACCTCATGTCCTATACTATGCTGCTGGCTACGATACGAGCTATGCTAAGTGCTACCCTACGAGCTTCGCTACAAACACAGCGTATTGGATGCTCAGCGAGCTACGCTACGAGCTACGCTCCCGCTATGACCTACGCTACAATGTGCAGTTGGAGCTACGGTACGAGCTACGCTCCCGCTATGACCTACGCTACAATGTGCGGTTGGAGCTACGCTACGAGCTACGCTCCCGCTATGACCTACAGTACAAGCTACGCTCCCGCTATGACCTACGATACGAGCTACACTACCAGCTATGGTACGAGCTACGCTCCCGCTATGACCTAAGGTAAGAGCTATGCTACGAGCTACGGTACGAGCTACGCTCCCGCTATGACCTACGGTACGAGCTATGCTACGAGCTACGCTCCCACTATGACCTACGCTACGAGCTATGACCTACGCTACGAGCTACACTCCCGCTACGAGCTACATACTCCTCTACGAGCTACGCTACGTTGTACGCTACGAGCTACGCGGTCCTCTAAAAGCTACATGCATCTCTATGAGCTATGCTACAAGCTAAGGCAGGAGCTACAGCACGATCTACGCTCCTGCTACGAGCTATATGCTGCTCCACAAGCTACACTACGAGCTATGGTCCAAACACAGCGTCTTGGATCCTCTACGAGCTACGCTACGGGCTACGGTACGAGCTACATGCTCCTCTAGGAGCTACGGTCCAAACACAGCGTCTGTGATCCTCTACGAGCTACGGTCCAAACACAGCGTCTTGGATCCTCTACGAGCTACGGTCCAAACACAGCGTCTTGGTTTCTGAGGACCAGCGTCACCGAGGGCTGAACAAAGAGCCATGGTGACGTCTAGACTTCAAACCACCGCGTGGAGACAATGAGCTGAAGTCTCTGGAGAAGATGAGCCACTCATGGTGCTCCTCAACCATATTCAGATCTCTCTCTCACACACACACGTGTTCACACGTACGCAAACACACACGATGTGTATATGGACGCACGCACGCACACACACACACTTTGTTTAGGTATACACATAATATATATGGATCAACAAACATGATGTATAGCTCTGTGTGGGTGGAACAGAGGAATGCAAATCTCTCTCTCTCTCGTCTCTCTCTCACATATCAAAGAACAGAATTAACACTTCAATACCGCTGAAGAGATCCTGTCTCTCTGTGCGTGTGTTTGTTTATATTGGTTATGTAACAGGCTCCCAGTGCATTTATCCCCACCATAACAGGAGAGAGCGAGAGAGAGGGGGAGCAAGAGACAGAGACAGAGGGGGAGCGAGAGACAGAGACAGAGAGAGAGAATGAGCAGAGACAGAGAGACAGACAGACCGAGAGAATGTATTTGCATGCCTCTGTTCCGCCCACACAACACTCAGCCCTCACGAGCTATACATGATGGCTGTATACACACACACGTGTGTGTGTGTATACATGATGGCTGTATACACACACACACACACGTGTGTGTGTGTGTGTATACGTGTGTGTATACGTGTGTGTGTGTGTGTGTGTGTGTGTGTGTGTGTGTGTGTGTGTGTGTGTGTGTGTAAACATGATGGCTGTATACACACACGTGTGTGTGTGTGTAACATGATGGCTGTATACACACACACGTGTGTGTGTGTGTGCGTGTGCATGTGCGTGTGTGTTGTGGACACACCATCACCCATGAAGCTCATCTTTAGCCAGTGTTCAAGCTTCAAAAAAAGCATCACAAAATACCCCTCCTCTCTTCAAACTCTCAGCCAAAAACTAAATTAAGAAGTTCTGTGATTATGACCTCACAAGAGCTTCTCTCACACTTAGATTAAACGTCAAGTTGGATTAACATTCCAACCACAGTCTGTTCAAATTCGACTCTCGCCCTGTGATACGACCTCCAACTCCAGGGTTGGATGTGAGCTTTTCTGTTCGGTTCACACAGTTCTCCTCCCTCCCTAGAGGTCTACTCTTAAACATCAGGCCAGAGGATCGCAGATCAGCAAATACCAACCATAGTCTTCTGGTTGTGCAGAGACCGACCGATCAACACGTCGCTACCGACCCCGACACCAGCTGACAAGAGTTAGCTTATTAGCACCAGAGCCATCATTAAACAAACTGTCTTCTTGTAAACTGGGCTCGTTCCAACTCTGAACATTTTTACTCTCTTTTACTCTATTTTGCTCTCATAACATTTGAGATGTCTACAAAACACAGACACGATGGAAACAGCATGCAGTATGCAGTGATGACAACACAGCAACACACAACCCCCCTCCATTATTCATCCCTAACTATTATCACACTATTGAAGGTTAGGCGTGTCAGGTTGTAGATCACTATTATCACACTATTGAAGGTTAGGCGTGTCAGGTTGTAGATCACTATCATCACACTATTGAACACACCAACATACGTGGAGGTGGAGCAGGCTGACTGGTAACCTGGAGGTCGCTGGTTGGATCCCCGGCTCCTCCTAGCTCAGTGTGGAGGTGTCCCTGAGCGAGACGCCTCACCCTGACTGCTCCTGACCAGCTGGCTGTCGCCCTGGGGGCTGACTCCGCCGTCGTTGAGTGAATGCGTGCATGAATGTGTGGATGGATGGGTGAATGTGTGTGTAAATGTGTGTATGAATGGCTGAATGTGTGTCTGAATGGTTGAATGTGTTCATGAATCATTGTGAGTCACTTTGGATGAAAGGTTCATCCGATACATTTACATTCAACGCCCTGAATGTAAATGTATTGCAGTTTTGGCATCACTTCTCTCATTTCTTTTTCCACACTTGACTATCACACACCAACTAGACTATCAGGTATTACGCCTCTGGGATCTGGGTCCCTTCGGAGCCATGGGCGATGGAACCAGTTCCTGTAGATTCACCAACCGCACCTTTAGAACTGAAGGTGCACCTCCAGTTCTGAAGGTGCACGGATTGGACTGCAATCTGGGGACGTATCGGACCATGGAGAAAGCAGCCATGACGCTGGAGGCTGGGACTATGATGTAGTACGACCCTTCAACGAGTGGATGGACCATGAGGGGAGGGGCATGTACATGGTACCAGTCAAGACAAAGCTACGTTAGTAAGCCATTATTAACGTGGGTGACTGCAGTAATAAGTGTTAGCATCTAGCATTAGCATTAGGGGTAGCGAACCCTATCAAATGATGTGTAAAGTAATACATTTGTTAACGTGAACACCATTAACTTAGTAAACAGCACCATTAAGAAATTATTACTTGACTATTAGTTGTCTGTTAATTAACTGCTAGCTAATGTTTATCACTGCATTACAACAACTGCCTGTCTACAGCTCTTGACAGTCTTGCCCCCTTAAAGACACGGACTGTTTCATTTGTGCACTCTGCACCTTGGTTCACTCCTGAGCTACGCCAAATGAAGTCCATGGGTCGACGTCTGGAACGGCTTTCAAAAAAGACTGGTCTTGCTGTCCACCAAGGGATGTACTCGGAGCATATACTTCAATACAAAAAAGCACTCTCTTCTGCAAAGAGCTCACACTATGCAAGGGTCATTAATGAGGGAAACGGAAACACCAGGGCTCTCTTTTCCACTGTGAATGGCCTCCTCAAACCACCTGATTGTACCATCCATCAGAGTGTCTCTGTTGAACGCTGCTCAGCCTTCCTGAACTTTTTCCATAGAAAAATTGAGGCTATCCACCAGCAATTGGAATGTTCAATTACTCAGCTGAAACAACCATGCTTGATGAACACTCTGGGATCTCACAACAATGAACTCTGTGAATTCAGTCTCCCTGCTGAAAGTACCATCTGTGGCCTCATAAAAAAGTGCAACTCCTCCACCTGTCATCTGGACCCTCTTCCAACAAGCCTGGTTAAGAGCTGCCTGCCATCCATTGCTCCGTTGATTACATCAATACTCACCACCTCTCTCCTCTCTGGCACTGTACCATCATCATTTAAAACTGCTATTGACAGACCAATGCTGAAAAAACCTGGACTGGACTCTGACAACTTCAACAACTACAGGCCTATTTCCAACTTGCCTTTTCTCTCCAAAGTTCTTGAGAAGATAGTGGCAACTCAACTCCAGGATCACCTGAAGGCCAATGATCTCTTTGAGCCATTCCAATCTGGATTCCGTCCTATGCATAGTACTGAAACGGCCATGATCAAGATTACTAATGATCTCCTCTGTGCAGCTGATGATGGACTGATCTCCATTCTGATTCTCCTTGATCTCAGTGCAGCCTTTGACACTATCTCTCACCATCTTCTGCTGGAACGTCTAGCTAATATCGGAGTGTGTGGCAGTGCTCACCAGTGGTTCACCTCCTATCTCTCTGGAAGGACACAGTACGTACAAATGCTGAATTGCAAGTCTGAGAGTACTGCTGTGACAAGAGGGGTGCCCCAGGGGTCTGTGTTAGGCCCTCTGTTGTTCATCATCTACCTCCTCCCACTTGGCAACATGGTGTTCAATTCCACTGCTATGCTGACGACACCCAGCTCTACCTTTCAACAAAGCCCACTGCTACACTTCCGCCAGCTGTACTTACTGCCTGCCTCCATGACATCAACTTATGGATGACACAAAATTACCTCAAACTTAATAGCAGTAAGACTGAGCTGCTAGTGGTTGGCTCCAAATCAGCTCTTGCTAAGATGGAACCTTTCACCATATGTGTAGATGGCAGCACCATCCCTTGCTCCAACCAGGTCAAGAGCCTTGGTGTCATACTGGACAATACACTATCATTCAGTGCACACATAAACAGTATGTCAAGAAGTGCCTTTTAACATCTAAGGAACATTGCACGGCTTCGCCCAGCGCTCACCCAGCAGAATGCAGAAGTCCTTGTGAATGCATATGTGACATCCCGCCTTGACTACTGTAATTCCATCTTGTCTGGAATCCCAAATAAGCTACTCCACCGGCTCCAACTCATCCAGAATTCTGCAGCAAGGATTGTAACACGCTCTAAATCCACCAGCCATGTAACACCATTGCTTATCCAACTGCACTGGCTTCCAGTAGCCTACCGAATTCAATTTAAAGTCCTGCTCCTGACCTACAAGTCCCTACACAACAATACCCCCACCTACCTCTCTGACCTCCTGGAATCCTACACTCCTGCCCGCTCACTGAGATCCTCCACAGCAGGCCTACTGCATGTCCCTAAGGCGAACCTCAGCACCCTGGGAGAGAGGGCTTTCAGCTACATCGCCCCCAAGTTGTGGAATTCACTGCCAGACTACATCAGACACTGTGACTCAATTACTGACTTTATAAGCAGACTTAAAACTAATTTCTTCAAGATAGCTTATGGACTGACTGACTGACTTTTATTTTTATTTATTTCTATGAGATTATTGTAATTGTAATGTTTGTGAAGCGACCTTGGGAGTCATGAAAGGCGCTTTAAATAAAATGTATTATTATTAACCATCAACAAAGATAGCTAGGATAAGACGTTACACAATGTTAACTACTATTTCTAAGTGTACAAACACGTACAAACATACAATGAGTGCGTACATGAAGTGCCAGGACATACAACATACAATGAGTGCGTACATGCAGTGCCAGGACATACAACATACAATGAGTGCGTACATGAAGTGCCAGGACATATACCCTACAATGAGTGCGCACCTTAAGAACCAGACCAGATCACTAGATCCAGTCAAACCAAGATAACGACGACAGGGCCGACCACAGCCTCTGCATGAGGAAACGTAACAAGCTGTGGTCGGCTTTGAGCTAAAAACACAGTTTGATGTTAAACGAGATAGCAGAGGGACACACACGCATGCACCTCATGTTAACCTTCAGCTCAGAAGCCTTCCTTTCTGCAGCTCGCCTTTGATGGGCAAATATCTATAATATCTAAATATTATTTCATTCTTTCACTCTTAATTTTCATTGCTATTTGCAATGTAAACATTGAATTGTAAATATAACCCACTAAGAGATGTCCACTTCTTACTTTTATTTTATTTTTTTATTAATTTATTTATTTAGCTTGTAGGGTATTTATATTTATATTTATATTGTATGGAGCACCTGGAACAACAATTTCCCCCCGGGGATCAATAAAGTATTTCTGATTCTGATTCTGATCTGACTAGTGAACCTTAACAACGTGTTATATCACAGACAAACTAACCTGGATTAGACGTTAAACTATCTACTGTTAACTCTCGGGGTCAACTCTTAACAGCATCATACCCTAGCTATCTTTGTTGTATACGGGGAATGGGTTAACCTAGTGATGGTTAGTGCTTGGCACTTGGTTCTATCAACACTGTACCCACAGAGATACAGTGTTGTTTCTCTTTCTTTCTTTATTGTAAGTCGCTCTGGGTAAGAGGGTCTGCTTAGCGCCCAGAGATGTAGATGTACATTTAAGAGTGCATGGAAATGAGGCTGTTTGTTAACTAGCAGTCTGCCATTCTGCTCTTTAAGTAGGGCTATTTCTGACTGGGGTTTGGTTAATGTTTAGTCAACCTGAGTGCAGAGAGCAGCAACACTGCCCTGCCCTGCCCTGGTCCATCGAGCGGCAGGATCAACATTCTGGAGATGGTCTCTACTACCAAAGGATGGCACGACATCACTCTCTGGTTCCCATTCCTGAGTCCCAAATAACGCTTTTATCCAGAGCGACTTACAGTAAGTCAGTTTGTCAGAAGGAAGAGAAACAACAATAAATCTCTGTGGGTACAGTAAGGATGTTCATAGAACCAAGGGCCAAACACTAACCATCACTAGGTCAACCCATTCCCCGTGTGCAACACAGATGGGTGGCTGGTTGGATCCCCGGCTCCTCCTAGCTGAGTGTGGAGGTGTCCTGAGCGAGACGCCTCCCCCTGACTGCTCCTGACCTGCTGGCTGTCGCCCTGTGTGAATGGGTGACTAATGTGTATGAATGGGTGAATGTTAGGCAATAATAAAAAATAAAGCACTTTGAGTGGCCACTGGTTAGAAAAGCGCGGTATAAGCGGCGCCCATATACCATCTACTGCCAATAGAAGAGCAGCAGGTTTCTGAACTGTTCTGATTGGCTGTCCCTTCAGAGAGCTCAGCTGCAGTGTTCTGATTGGCTGTCCCCTCAGAGAGCTCAGCTGCAGTGTTCTGATTGGCTGTCCCCTCAGAGAGCTCAGGTTCTGATTGGCTACTGGGAGGTCAGGCTCCAGTCCACTGGATCTACTGGGAGGTCAGGCTCTAGTCCACTGGGTCTACTGGGAGGTCAGGCTCCAGTCCACTGGGAGTGTACACATCTATAGGTCTGAGTAGGCCTGAGTAGGCCTGAGTAGGTCTGAGTAGGTCTGAGTATGTCTGAGTAGGCCTGAGTAGGTCTGAGTAGGCCTGAGTAGGTCTGAGTAGGTCTGAGAAGGTCTGAGTAGGCCTGAGTAGGTCTGAGTAGGTCTGAGTAGTTAAGGTGTGGTTAAAGTTAACAACTATAAGGCCCTGCCTTGACTACCAATGTACCAAAAAATAAAAATAATATATATATTTATTTTATTTATGGATTTTCTTTATTATTATTACGCATTAACAAAAGTACAAAACTCCCGTAGGGAAATAAAAAACATAGTTCCTTCAGGTACAAAAAAATAAAAAATAAAGCATCGGTGATACCCTCACCGGAGACCGCAGGGCCACGAGACAAAGATACTCTCTGGTTGGGTTACTCTCTTGTTGTGTTACTCTAGTTGGATACTCTCTGGTTGCGTTACTCTCTTGTTGTGTTACTCTAGTTGGATACTCTCTGGTTGTGTTACTCTCTGGTTGTGTTACTCTCCGGTTGGGTTACTCTCCGGTTGGGTTACTCTGGTTGTGTTACTCTGGTTGTGATACTCTGGTTGTGTTACTCTCCGGTTGTGTTACTCTCTGGTTGTGTTACTCTGGTTGTGTTACTCTCCGGTTGTGTTACTCTGGTTGTGATACTCTGGTTGGGTTACTCTCTGGTTGGGTTACTCTCCGGTTGTGTTACTCTGGTTGTGTTACTCTGGTTGTGTTACTCTCTGGTTGTGTTACTCTCCGGTTGTGTTACTCTGGTTGTGTTACTCTCTGGTTGTGTTACTCTGGTTGTGTTACTCTGGTTGTGTTACTCTCCGGTTGTGTTACTCTGGTTGTGTTACTCTCCGGTTGTGTTACTCAGAGTCGGGTGGTGGGACTATTAATAACCAGTGTCTCAACATCATGTTATGATGACAGGGTGGTTCACCAGCACACTGCTACCACACACACACACACACACACACACACACACACACACACACACACACACACACACACACACACACACACACACACACACACACACACACACACACACACACACACACACACACACACCGTGTTTAGATGACATCCAGACCCCAGCAGACACTCTGGGTAAGCAGGATCACACCTCCCTCTCTCCTCTCCCCTCTCTCTCCCCTCCCCTCTCCCCTCCTCCCTCCCCTCTCCCCTCTTTCTCCCCTCCCCCCCCTCCCCTCTCCCCCCTCTCCTCTCTCCTCTCTCCTCTCTCTCCTCTCCCCTCTCCTCTCTCCTCTCTCTCCCCTCTCCCCTCTCCTCTCCCCTCATCAGAGCTCCTCTACTGGGCTGCTGAACACAGCAGAGGCCTCAAACACCCAGGGACCGGGCAGGCGTACGGACGCCTAGACAGACTGAGAGGTATCTGAAGAATCCTTCACACACTAACGTTAACATTCAGGGTGTTCAGCAGACACTTTTACTTAAAGAGACTTACAATAAGTCCATTTGCAAAAGAAGGATCAACAACAACATATCTCTGTGGGTACAGTGAGGATGTTCATAGAACCAAATGCCAAGCACTAACCATCACTAGGTTAACCCATTCCCCGTGTACAACACAGAGAGCTATGGTCCGATGCTACACGATGCTAAGTATGTTTTTAAGTGCCAGGACGTACAACATACAATAAGTGTGTACATTAAGTGCCAGGACGTACAACATACAATCAGTGTGTACATTAAGTGCCAGGACGTACAACATACAATAAGTGTGTACATTAAGTGCTAGGACGTACCACACACAATAAATACACTGTTGTACCGTTTCTGCTCACGATTCCCTGGTCAGCTCAAACAGCACTGCGTCGATGGAACTACTGCCATGTCTATATCGATGACTACTTATATAGTAATAGGTATAGGATGGATGTTTATATGTGTGTGAATGTGTGTGTGTTAGTCTTTGCAACTCACAGAAACACACTCAAACAGCTCCGACACAACCAAGTCAGTGCACAACACAACACAACTCTGAACTACCGTACTCAGAACACACACACACACAGACACAAACACAAAACTCTGAACTACTCAGAACACACACACAGACACACACATACACACACACAACTCTGAACACACACACAGACACTCACACAACTCTGAACTACTCAGAACACACATACAGACACACACACTACTCAGAACACACACAACACAACACACCTCTGAACATACTCCCACTAAACACAACACAGTACATACTCAGCTCTGAGTCTGTACTCAGAACATAGACACACACACACACACACACACACACACACACACACACACACACACACACACACACACACACACACACACACACACACACACACACACACACACACACACACACACACACACAGCTCCACTCTGAACATACTCACACTAGCAGGACCCCAGCAGTAACGTAGCGTGTTTAGTTCCTCTAGCGCCACGGTTACACTCGCTCAAAACGTCAAACACTACACTGGCAGGGGAGAGAAAAACATCAGAGAGGGAGGAAGAGAGAGAGAGGGGGGAGGAGAGAGAGACCACGAAAAGAGAGACATAGAGAGAGCACAGAGAGAGAGAGAGAGAGAGATCGACATAGGGGGTGTGGTTAGAGAGAGAGAGCGCGGATATAGAGAGAGAGGGGAGATGGTTAGAGAGAGTGGGGAGTAGAGAAAGCACGGAAATAGAGAGACAGAGAGAGAGAGAGAGGGGGGTGTGGTTTGAGATCGAGAGGGAAGAGAGAGAGCACGGAAAGAGAGGGAGAGAGGGGAGGGTGAGCGACATAGGGGGTGTGTTATACGGGAGAGCGAGAGAGAAACTGACGGACAGACCAGTAGGCCAGAGAGGGAGATAGATAGATAGATAGAAAGAAAGCATCACCATATTGCATTGTGGAAGGGCTGTACACACACACACCATTTAGAAAGCAGGTTGTAAAAGAAGAAGGGTGTGCCACTTTGCCAATCCATTTGCTATCGAAAATTAAAGAAGCAATCTCACACACACACACACACACACACACACACACACACACACACACACACACACACACACACACACACACACACACACACACACACACACACACACACACACACACACACACACCCCAATTATAAATGGACAGGACATTGAACGAGTCACACAACAGAATAGTGCATCCTCGCTAAATTGCGTCAGACAAATGCATGTGTGCGTCGCACAGTTCTCATATTGTGAGTTCGCCGAGCTACCAGGAAACGGAGCGCTTCAGTCGTCACGGTTACATCCTGTGGTTCAGAGTCAAAGGTCGGCTGATGTTCTTGACTGCTGCGTTCACACAACGGACAGACATCAGTCCGCATGGCTTAACTGGGATGTAAACACAATATAGACACACACACACACACACAGAGGGGGGAGAGAGGCCAACATAGGGGGTGTGGTTAGAGAGAGAGGGGTCAGAGAGAGAGAGGGGTCAGAGAGAGAGAGGGGTCAGAGAGAGAGAGAGAGTCAGAGACAGAGACAGAGACAGAGACAGAGACAGAGACAGACAGACAGACAGACAGAGCTCCCACTGCACACACAACCAACTAGAGATAGAACTGCACTTCCTGACTTCCTGCCAGTCATACGAAGACATCGGGAACACACACTTCCCACGGATTACAAAGGCATGGAAGGGGCCCTATTTTAACGGTCTAAAACGCAAGTGAGAAGCGCCAAGTGCAAGTAGCTTTGTGGGCGCTTCTATGGCGTTGTCGCTATTTTACCAGTGGCTAAATGACTCTTAATCCCCTTTAAGAGCCATGAGCGCATTCGAATCTGATGAGTTGATATTTTGACAGCGCAGCTGCAGTCTCCGATGAGACAGATGCACATGAATTTCAAACTTCAAATGGCTCAGTTTATGGCCAAATAATATGGCTAATTCACACATAGAATAGCGTTTTCTTCCACAACTTCAGAAATACTGAAAACTGAACACACATATATGCGGTAACTGTGGTTCTATTGAATGATAAACGCAATACATTATAAACATAGTTTCTTATCGTTATCGGCTTGTGTTCCTAATATGCATGTGTCCACTAGAGCCCGACCGATATAGGATTTTTAAGGCCGATACCGATACGAATATTTTGTGATTAAAAAATCCGATATGCCGATATATCGGCCGATATATATGAAAAAAAAAATCCAGAAACGCGCAACAAAACAAACAGATTTCCCTAACATTGGTTATTTGTAGTTATCCTTTAAATCCTTTTCACTCTCAACTAACACGTAACAACAGCAAAACTGGACATGGTAGTCATGAATTAAGTCATGCTTATCGACTTTAGAGAATTGATGGGGATGTTCTTTTAATTGTTATTCAAGCAATGTATGTCTTGTGACAGTTGCCAACTTACCATGAACACACTTGCACACATGAGCTGTGTTCGAAATCATTCCCTATTCACTCCCTCACTATTCCCTATATAGTGTTTATGATATAGTGCACTATATAGCGAACGAACAAACGAGAATTCGGACATTACGCTGAACATTTCTAAGCGTCATTTGCGTCAGTAAATGCGCCGGGTATTTGTGTGACGCAGACAGATGCTCCCACATCATGTAAACAAACCGGGCAATCCTGAGGAAAGCTGGAGCTTGTATTGATGTTGAATGCAACATTTCCTTGATCAAGTTTTTTTTATTAATTTTGAATATTACATTTTCTATGTTAACTCCCAATTAAATTGTTGACATTTCTAAACGAAAGCCGGAGACTCCATAATTAAAGGTATTCGTTTTCGCGGTTATTCAGCTTCTTCTTCTCCTCCGTAAGAACACTACCGCATTGCATTGTGGTATACGGAGTAACATGTAGGGAACATCGTATGTACACTCAAATTTTAGTGCATGAAATTAACCACTGAGAATTCGAACACCACTGCAAAATGGCGAGCACCCTATATAGTGCACTATATCCGTGATAGGGAATGATTTCGAACACCGCTATGAACAACACCGATGATCTCCGTCAATCTCCGTCATTCACTCTGCCTGAATCAGCGGGTTTGGGGCGTTAGAGCGCACTCTGGTGGACAATTATTATTATTTTTTTTATATTCATTTATCGGCCATTATAATGCCGATACCGAATAGTTTGAAAAATGCCTAATATCGGCCGATAATATCGGCCTGCCGATATATCGGTCGGGCTCTAGTGTCCACCCGTTAATATACATTGCCATGGACTGTATTATGCGTTACGTGTTTAGTTTGCATGTGTTTAAACAGATGGACGCAAACACGCGCGCCCGCATTCATTAATTATTTTACACATACACACACGCGCATCCGCATTCATTAATTATTTTTAACACTCACACGCAGTAAAACAATGTTTTCTCACGATCAAATACTCATCAATCCTAAAAGTTATTGGCAAAATATGCGTTGGCTGTACGGTGTTTGCAGATGCATTGATTTAAAAGTACAACTTATTACCGCTGTATCAGCTGTTCTTTCCCAAATAATTTACCAAGAATGTGTGGCTAGGTAGATGAGAGAAGCAGGGAGGGAAAAGAACGCTCTGCGCCAATTCTTTCTCGAATGCCGCCTGAGTTTGTTGTTGCTGGTGACGTTAAGAGGTCAGCCGGTGGCTCTACTACGACTAGTAGAAATAGGCACAGCGCCATCTAGCGTACCGGGGCATGAAATGCTTCGGTCAATAAGTCGATTTTCTCACCTCCATGTATACTCGGACCATTGCAGCGATTGAGGAGCATAGTCGAACTATGGCCTCAATCTGATTAAGCTGTGCATGTAAACGTACTGCGTTAGTGTTTCCCTAAGGAGATCCAGTGTGAAACCAGTTCCAGTGCCACCCCCAGCCCCTCCCTGGTGTATTTATAGACCCCAGGGTCACCACAGCTCCAGTAAAGAGACAGAATCAACAGAACAGGTCGTCTGCTCTGTGGCTGACAGCAGACGACCTCACCGCCGTACAGCATAACTGAACACGCACACAACCAAACGCACACACACACACAACTGAGTGTACAACTGAGTGCACAACAGAAGGCACACGCAACCAAACACAGACACACAACTGAACACGCACACAGACACACACACACACACAACTGAATGCACAACTGAACACACACACGGTTTATAACCTTGGTACACAGCGATGTGAACCCCTGCTGATACACAGGGTTAGGGAGCGACACACACACACAAAATAAAAGAAACACAGACACAGATAGAGAGAAACACACATACACAAAATAAAAGACACACACAGACACAGATAGAGACACACACAAACACAAAATAAAAGACACACACACAAAATAAAAGACACACACAGACACAGATAGAGAGAGACACACACACACACAGACACACACAAGAGTTATCTCTAAAAGCAAAGACAAAGTTTGCATAGCTCCTGGCATTTCCGTGTCTCTATTCAGGGATTGTGTCTGTGTCTGTGTGTCTGTGTGTGTGTGTGTGTGTGTGTGTGTGTGTGTGTGTGTGTGTGTGTGTGTGTGTGTGTGTGTGTGTGTGTGTGTGTGTGTGTGTGTGTGTACATTGGATTAAAATTGCAAACCAACCTGAGCCTAGATCAACATGATTCGAGAGGCTGTTCTCTGCATTAGTCGTGTTGTAAGTTTTCATCCCGTTTTACATTTTAAAAACAAACACATATTCGGACGTGCATTTGCCTTTTTAAGGGAAAATCAGTCAAATAAACGTATCGCTTCATCCACGGGTCAAACAGCGGGGCCGTTTTACGGTACGGTGGCGCCATCTTGTGGTCAAAGTCAGTCGTTACATATTTTTTTATTATTATTATTATATTTTTCTTTAGTCTAGCAGTAGATTTAAGAATCTTAAATGAACACTACGAACAAATAATGGACGTATGTCGACCTGAAAATACTGTAGTGAACGAGAAAGAAACACCGAGGCCCAGGAATGGACTTTTCGGAGCACTTGAAAGCATCACCGACCGGCTTACCTCTTGGAGAACAGCGTCAGACCTCCAAAGTTCCTCAACGACCGCGTTCGCCTGTCCTTCCTGTCCCAGAGGTAGTAGGACAGGGAGGCGGGCGACGTCAGGTCCGGGGACGAGCTGTCAGAGCGGGGGGGCGTGGCGTCGGAGCGGGGGGGCGTGGCGTCGGACAGAGTGGAGGCGGAGCTTGTCCCTCCTTCTTCTTCGTGCCCGTCGTCGCTGCGGGGGCCCAGGGGCTCAATGTAGTGGTCGGACTCTGTGTCGAACGAGACCCCCGGACCGGAAGTGGGGTCCGGACTGGGGTCCATTGTCTGATCCTTGAGTCTCTGGGAAGCGTCACGAGTCACGAAAAGAGCTTAATGTCTCACATTCCTAACGTGTTCCGAACTATTTAACTCATTCCGAACAATCTAACTTATTCCAAACAATTTAAAAAAACTCGTGTTTCAGATTGGTCCTTCTTTCGGGTCCAACAAAATATTCCAACACAAATAGATATTAAACTGGAGGAAATTAGGCCTTAATATCTGTCATAATTATTCTTAGAGACATCATTGTCTGAGTTGACTTCAGCCCTCTTGCCAATCAGGAACCCACTGAAATCGCCTAATTGGTCAATCTAATGGGACCTTTTTATTAGTCAAAACGATAGCAGGGTGTGCGGTTGTGCGTTTGCATTACTTTACAACGATAGGTGTGGAAGACACACAACTGAGGCACCACTGAGAACATCTACACACACACTAGTTGTGTTACCAGGCCTCAAAGTGCAGACATATTCAGACTTATCATGAACCCTGTAACTTCTGACCCGCCCCTCAAAATGGTCAGTTCCGGTCTGACGCCTCCACACCCACACACAGATCGGGAGGGAGGGAGGGAGGGACACACACACACACACACACACACACACACACACACTACAGCACTAAACTGGCCCCCCTCTGGTCGTCAGACCCAAGTGGGTGTTTGAGTCTGGGGGGGATTAGGTCTCTTGTTAATCCGGTCCCACCGTGAGTCCACTTCCGGCAGCGGGTCTATGGTCCCTCCTCCACCCTGATGGCTTCCGGTGTCTTCTTGGCGAACTACCCCGACCCAAGGGTCCGAAGTTGTGAATCAGAAATCTTCTTCTTCGGGCATTCTGGGTCTCTTTGAGTGACAGTCCGGTTATCTGAGTGACAGGTCGGTCCTTTGAGTGACCGGTCGGCAGTCTCTTGCATTAACAATTCCGTTTCCGGTATATAAGTTGATATTCGGTGACAGAAGACGTTCGAACTCGAATCGTGACCCCGCGTGGACCTATGTGTGCGCTCTTACGCACGGTACATGCACTGTTACGCACGTCACATGCACTCTTACGCACAAAGCGCCGCTCGAAACCGAGCCGCTTCAACCAGGAAGTGGAGGATCATAACAAGCAGGACCCCGCGGTCAGCTGCCCGGGAAGGTGCCCGCTCCAAACGCCCGGGCTTAGCGGATCATACTAGTTTAAATTTAAGTTGAATAATATGTTTTTTAAAGCTAAAACTATAAACAACTATGTAAAAAATATATTTTTTTTATAAGCATAGTACAGCAAAGGCTAATTTACTAAATCACACTTAAAAAATATTTATATATATTAAAGAAATAATGATAATAATAATAATGATAAGTTATATAATATATTAATATTATTCGTATTATTAATGTTGTTTGTTAAACAACCACACCGTCCCCTGGTGGCTAAATGACCACACCTGCGCCATACAAATGTCATAAAGTTTAAGTTACATAATATGCTTCTTTGTTGGATAAAAGAGTGAAAAATTATATAAATTATACATAAAATAAAAACATATATGTATATATATATATATATTTATTTATTTTTTTATAAGCATAGTACGGGTTAATCTCACAAATCACAAAAAATTAACATTACTTATTATTTGTATTATTAATATTATTAATTAATATTGGGGGGCTAGCAGGGTGTTGAAGCGGGCGTTTCAGAGCCCTGAGCAGCCTGTGTTATTGAGCAGTCTGAGAGGCCTTCTGGAGGACTTCTTCTTCGTGACTCACCAGCTGAGTCATTCTGCTCCAGCAGGGAGCTAGCCCTCAGAGTGTAGAATCTCCCCCCGATAAAGAATGGAGGTAGCCCTCTTCGATCGACCCAGTGCCCACTTGGGGGCTATATATGTGATGTGGAAAAGGTCCAACTTTTTTAACATTATGTAACTCGCGTTTTTATGTTCTTTGTTGCTAAGAGCTGAAATATAGTTAACATATTGATATATATGCGATATATAAACACATTTATATATATATATGCAATATGAATTATATGACTTACGTTTGTGTTTTTTGTAGCTTTGAGCAGAAATATCTTAAACATATATATTATATATATTTACATATATGCGATATACAAATACGTTTCTGAATGAGTGATTCTGCGACCCCCTGTCTAGAATGGTCAAATATCAAGCCAGAAACATCGTCTTTATTAGACATCACCACACTCTGTGAATGAATCCAGCAGCCCCCCCCCTCCACCCTTCCCCCTCCCACCTGGGTCCGCTCTTTGGTATTTAGATAGAGTTCCCCCTCACATAGATTTAGGAAGCCTCCATCTGACCTTTGACCTTTAACCTCTTACTTCACTGCCCAAACGCAAGAACGATGTCCAAGCAGAAAACTTTACTCAAGTCTCCATGATTAATATTATTGTGAGTGTGTGTGTGTGTGTATTTGTGTGTGTGTGTGTGTGTGTGTATTTGTGTGTGTGTGTGTGTGTGTGTGTGTGTGTGTGTGTGTGTGTGTGTGTGTGTGTGTGTGTGTGTGTGTGTGTGTGTGTGTGTGTGTGTGTGTGCGTGTGTGTGTGTGTGTGCGTGAGTGCGTGCGTGCGTGAGTGCGGTTTAGGGTGACACTGATCTGGGGAAGGAACTATGGAACAGAGTTTACCTCTTTTCTGATACAATAATCACATTTATTGATCAGTTTAACAAATCCGCATTCTGTACAGACCACACACACCAACACACACACACACACACACACACACACACACACACACACACACACACACACACACACACACACACACACACACACACACACACACACACACACACACGCACACACGCACACAAATACACACACACACAAACACTCACAATAACAATAATATTAATCATGGAGACTTGAGTAAAGTTTTCTGCTTGGACATCGTTCTTGCGTTTGGGCAGTGAAGTAAGAGGTTAAAGGTCAAAGGTCAGATGGAGGCTTCCTAAATCTATGTGAGGGGGAACTCTATCTAAATACCAAAGAGCGGACCCAGGTGGGAGGGGGAAGGGTGGAGGGGGGGCTGCTGGATTCATATTATCTCTGGTTAATATCATATCAGTGTGAGAGAGAAAGAGAGACAGAGAGACAGAGAGACAGAGAGACAGAGAGAGAGAGAGAGAGAGAGAGAGAGAGAGAGAGAGAGAGAGAGGGGGGGGGGGGAGAGAGAGAGAGAGAGAGAATAACTTCACCCCCAACACCACCCGTTACACCAGCCGTTACACCACCCACACACAACGCACACTCATGCTGTCGCTGTTATATAACTTGTGCAGTGAGTCAGGAGAATCGACATCCCTCAGTGTTACCCTAACACACCCAAACACACACACACAAACGCACACACACACACGCACACACACACACACACACACAACCCCACACGCACACACACACAACCCAACACACACACACTTACACACACAAATCCAATCTGGGGTGAAATAGAATTAGGATGAGATTACGCAGCTTCCTGTCTCCATCTGTGTGTGTGTGTGTGTGTGTGTGTGTGTGTGTGTGTGTGTGTGTGTGTGTGTGTGTGTGTGTGTGTGTGTGTGTGTGTGTGTGTGTGTGTGTGTGTGTGTGTGTGTGTATGTGTGTGTGTGTGTGTGTGTGTATGTGTGTGTTAAAGCCGCTCTTGGCACCATGTGTGTGCGCGTGCGTATTGATACTCCCGTTTCCTGATTTGATTTGGTAAAGGGTTTTGCGTTGCGTGATGATATATAATAGTTGTGAATGGTAAATGGAATGTGTTTCTACAGCGCTCTTCTAACCATCGGCCACCCAAAGCACTTTACAATATGACCTGACATTCACCCGTTCATGCACACATTCAACCTATCTGCATGAAGGAAATTTCATTGCTGATTTCGCACATAACAGGAATGATGATTTCACAGGTTAAATAATCTGTAGCTTGATAATAATATTGATATTAATGGCTTTACCTATGAAGGGATGATTCCACAGGGTGACTATAATGCAGCCTTAAAAAATATATAAAACAAATAATATTAATAACTTCTTTTCCGTTTTGGCCAGTGTTGCGTACTAGTGCGAGACACGAGGTGGAGTGTGTTGCTCAATCCAGTGGGTAGACTGGTCCTAAACCAGTAAGAGGGGTAGCACAGAGGCACCTCAACACTCAGCCAGGAGGAGCCGGGGATCGAACCAGCAGCCTTCAGGTTACCCGCCGACCCGCTCTACCTCCGGAGCCACAAGCTGCCGAATCGAGTTTGGAGTGTGTGGGTAGGTCTCTTACTGGTCCTGAACCAGTAAGAGATGTAGAACAGGCATAGTGGGAGGCAGAAGCAGGAGGAGATATTTATAGTTGTTCTGCATGTTTGTTAAAAGGCTTGCAGCCGTTCTGGATAAATGGAGCTTTTGTACCTCAGTGTAAAGAGGATAACTGGAGTCCGGTCCACCTGAGAGACGCTGGAGCCCTGGTTCAGCCTTGTGTCTTTAGGAGGCGAGCCCCCCCCCCCGTTTCCGTACGCTTGTTAATAAGCTGGGACAGACACTACCGTTCATGAGTCAGGGGTCACTTAGAAATGACCTATTTTTCGTTGGAAATAGCGTGACATGAATCAGAAATACATCATGGACATTGTTAAAGTGGTGAAAGACTATTCTAGCTGGAAACGGCAAATTGAACGGCGGCAATAGAGATAGCTAGGGTAGGAGCCACACCATGCTCCACTGTTTTTAAGTGCCAGGACGTACAACCTACAATAAGTCCATACATTAAGTGCAAACACACAATACGGGCGTACATTAAGTGCCAGGACGTACAACATACAATAAGTGTGACATTAAGTGTTAGGATGTACAAACACACAATAAGTGTGTACATTAAGTGCTAGGACTTACATCATACAATAAGTGTGTACATTAAGTGCCAGGACGTGCAACACACAATAAGTGCGTCAGAAGGGTGGCTAAGCACAGGTGAACTCTGACCATCCTGCTGACCAACAATAGGTGAGTCTGACCCCCGTGAACCCAAAGGGTCACGGGTTCACTCCCCTCCACTAGTCTGAAGGGATCAGAGGGAAAAGGATTAATGGCTGAGGACCGATCACCCTCTGGGCCAAAGATTAGCGGCCGAAGCTACCGCCATGGGCGTCGCCTTGGTAACACTGTGACCCTGGTCATCACTGTCTGTCCATACTGTTCATCAGACACTGGACCAGAGACGTAGAGCTAGAGCTATGGTTAGAGCTATACTAGAGCTAGACCAGCTAGAGCCGACCTAGAGCTAGAACTAGAGCTACACCTAGAGCTAGACCTGCTAGAGCTGACCTAGAGCTAGAACTTGAGCTACACCTAGAGCTAGACCAGCTAGAGCTATACTAGAGCTAGACCAGCTAGAGCTGACCTAGAGCTAGAACTAGAGCTACACCTAGAGCTAGACCTGCTAGAGCTCACCTAGAGCTAGAACTAGAGCTACACCTAGAGCTAGACCTGCTAGAGCTGACCTAGAGCTAGAACTAGAGCTACACCTAGAGCTAAAGCTAGAGCTACTGATCTAGAGCTAGACCTAGAGCTAGAGCTATAGAGCTATAGCTCGACCTACAGCAACACCTAGAGCTGACGTAGAGCTAGAACTAGAGCTACACCTTGAGCTAGAGCTACTGAGCTAGAGCTACTGAGCAAGAGCTAGACCTAGACCTAGACTAGATCTAGAGCGAGACTAGAGCTAGACCTAGAGCTAGACCTAGAGCTAGACCTAGAGCTAGACCTAGAGCTAGACCTAGACCTAGAGCTAGACCTAGAGCTAGACCTAGCGCTAGACCTAGAGCTAGACCTAGAGCTAGACCTAGACGATTCAACACACAGAGGGTGGGATCCCTTCTAGAGTGGGATCCAAGCCTTTGCAAGCGGGGGAAGTAAGGATAGATGGAAGAAGCACTTCCAATTTTGTATTTTAAAACACCAATTAAAAAGCAGAACTCCTGGAACAATCTCGCAAAAGAGAACAACAAGCAGAGAGTGGATGGAGGGGCACTGAACCCAAAGCAGGCTGTTCTCAGGCCAGGATGAGTTTGCCTTCCAGGCGGACAAAACCAAGGATTGACTGACACACATCGGTCTAGAACCGACCCCAGGATCGGTTAGAAGGCGTTCCCCAGGGAGGAACAGAACACAATGAAGACAAACCGCTCTGCTCTAAAGGGGACACATTACAACGCCAGGTGTGAGTGGGACACGTCGTTACAAGCTGTTTGGAAAATCTGCCTCTCCAAGTGGGTGCGTCCACCTAGATGTGTGGTGGATAGATTAGCACGATGGCTACGGTCCACTGGGTAGCCGGAAGTAGAAGGAGACGATAGTCGTGCTGTTGTTGCCGTCGAAAATAGCAAACAACGCGATGGAGAGGTCAAGGAGCAAGACGCACCTTTGGTCAGCCGGTGGCTCTACTACCACGAGTTGAAATGGGAACAGCGCCACCTACTACTACTCCTCCTACGTACTGAGTGTGTCCGCGTGTGTCAAC